>NC_034411.1:71738094-71744246 GCF_002078875.1 Numida meleagris | reverse complement strand
AGGGAAGGGAAGGGAAGGGAAGGGAAGGGAAGGGAAGGGAAGGGAAGGGAAGGGAAGGGGAGAACAAGCTTTCTAGAAATTGAACAACCATTCATATTCTACTTTCCTCATTTTCAGCTGCAGTGAATAAGGACTTCTACCAAAATAAAGTAAAAGCAGTGGTTTGAGACCAGGGTTTTTTGGAATATTTAGTGGATACATGTGTTGGTTTAGTGTAAAAAATGGCTGTAAGAAAAAAGAAAAAATACTGTCAGGGGTGTAGAAGCTGCCATGCAGAAACAAGCAGGGGCTGGTACGCAGCACAGCTCTGAGCTACCTTCGAGCAGTCTGGCCTGATTGTGACATACCAGTCCATGGGGGCTATGAGACAGCAATGGCTGTCTCCATGGAACAAAGGACCAATGCAAGGACCTTGAGGCTGCAGAAAGACCCTCACTTCCTAGAGGAGACTCAGTTGTGGATCCGGGGCAGGGAGAGCAGAGTGACACAGGGCTCCTGGGACCACTGGTGCCAAATGCAGAAGTTCCTGCCAGCTCAGGAGATCCCTCACTGACAAGGTGCACTGCCATCCTCACCACACATCCCAACGCATGTCAGACAGCCAAAGACATGGTGCCTGGTTTTGCTGCTCCTCCTCAGGTTCCGGTATGAACTGACAACGAGTCCAACATATAAATTCCATCATCTTTTAACTTTTTGTGATGTATAACATCGGACAGCTCTGTCTAGGACAATCCATCACCAACTAGTCCTGTTGACATGTTGGATTCTCCTCCTGACCTTGTCCTTTCAGCACAGGCATAATCGTGCTTATGATAATTTTATTCCCAGTTAGGCATCTATTTTGCACACCTTTGAGCTACAGAATCACTAAGAAGCCGTCCTCTGTGCAGCTGCTGAAACAAGGCACCTTGAGCCAAGCTATGCTGAAGTGCAGCCCATGGGGCGGTAGCAAATAGAGGTGGGTGAGCACCTCTCTGAGCACACGCAAGCAGGTGAGCTCTCTTTCGTTGTGTTTGCTGCCGACTGTACTGCAGGTGCGATCTCAGCAGTGGCCATATGCTTGCACTGCAGACAACGGGGGAGGGGGTCTGCACAGCCAGATCCTCATCACACCAAGGGTCTGGTAGGGAAAAGAGGGGCATCCGGGCTGGTTCCAGCCCCTTGCAGAGAGCTCTTGTTTCAGGCAGAGAGCTCCAGGTTCAGGAGTCATCACCCATTTGTCCATACACACATACTACCGTGGGGTTTTCTGGGTGTTTTTTTTTTAGATGCGTAGCGCTCACAATTCCCTAGGGTGATGGGCAAATCTTTTTTCTTGAAGAATTGACTGTTCGGTGTCACTTTAGCAGGAATATACAATTATGATGGTACATGAATTATTTGAGCTGTTCCCAGGAAGACGGATTGCCTTTCACAGGCTGTGTGGGAGAGGCACAGAAACCTCGGCTACTCGAGTTGGCATCCCCGAACAGCCGGCTACAGCCACAGCTGTGGGTTCTCCTGTACCACGCTTGAGCCAAAGCCTCTGTCCATCCTGTTCTGCAAACAGGAGAGTGATTTGGCTCATTAAAGACCATTGGATTAAGAAGAGTGGGAGAACGTGTGCAGGGCTGCAAATATTTAAAATTACCCTTAAACTCTGATCTGTATCTCACAACAGTGAAGAAAAAGAAAGGGACATCCCACCACCTCCATGTCTGCAGTTTCAGGGAAGAAGCAGTTACGTGTTCTTGTGTCAGTACAAAATAATTGGCCCACTTGCTCGGTTATTGCACAGAATAGGCTACAGCACTCCTGGAGTGATAAGTGGAGCACCTGGATACCTGCAGGTGTGCTTTGGGTGAGGACCACAGCTTCACAACATCATCCTCTCTGCCCTTTTCTCCTTGGAAGTGGTGGGGGACCTCACTTTGACCAGGGATGCAAACAACCTCCCAAAACAGCTGCTGTCAGACTGGGAGGAGTGGCAAAGAGGGGGGAGTCTGCAGGATAAGGGCTCCTGCTGCTCGCCACAACATGCTGTTGTGCTCCTCTAGATCAGCTTCCTTTACACGTGCTGTTGGGCTGTGTCTGGGTGGAGGTGGTTGTCACCAGGGCATGGACACGCTGCTGGAGCTGCGCTGCTGGAGCTGCACTGCTGGAGATGTAGCTGCAGCCCCGGACACCCCATGTGCCACACGCCCCCGCTGCCCTCAGCGCCCCTGCCTGCTGTCAGCCAGACTTTATTTGCCATCATATTTAAAATAAAACCTTTCTGCTGTTTGTCAGAAAGACTCACTCACCTGAGAGCAGTATCATCGGTCTGGCGAAGGAGAAGGGCCCGGCTGCACGGCCTACAGGGCTCCGCAGCTGATGGAGCACAGGGGACAGCCCAGGAACACGGCAGTTCCCTCCTATCACCACTGCCACCTCCTTGCCGTGCACTTTCTGAATGCCATTACTGAACTTAGCACTGAACATCATTTGTTATCAACCCCGTCCAGAGAGCGGGCATGAGATTCACAGGAGACGCGGGTGTCTGAGACAGACACAGAAGCTCGCAGTGGAGTGGTAACAGCAATAACACAAACCGAGTCTCAATTGAGTTGAAAAAGCAATTATCTGGTACTAGGAAATGAAGTGGGAACAAGGCAATGCTTTCTGATGCCACGATTCCTCTTCACAGCTCCTTCCAGGTGGGCAGGGGGCTTCCTGCAGCCGGGAACCTGCCCCTCCTGCCCGGCACAGCACCCCCCGCACAACCACGCACATCCCACCAGCAGTGTGGGGGGGAGCAGCTTCCCCGCCTCTTTTTCTTCCCTTTTTCCTTTTTTTTTTCTTTTCTTTTCTTTTAGTCCTTTCTTCCTTTTCTTTTTGTTTCTTTTTTCTTTTTGTTTCTTTTATGTTTTTCCGATTTTTCTTTATTTTCTTTTTTCTTTTATCCGTTTTTATTTTCTTTTTTCCTTTTTTTCTTTTCGTCGATTTTTTTTTCTTCCTCTTTTTTTTCTTTTTCCTCTTTCCTTCCCCCCCCCCCTTCCTTTTTTTTTTTCCTATTTTTCCCTTTTTTCATTGTTTTTTTTTCCCCCTTTCTTGCCTTTTTTTTTTCCTATTTTTCCCTTTTTTCATTGTTTTTTTTTCCCCCTTTCTTGCCCAGTGCAGAAGCCGCCGCCACACCAGCTCAGCACCCTGCAACCCGACGCCCTGTAACCGAGCCTCCCGGCCCGCCGCCGGCACGGCCCCGCCGCTCACCCCCGCGTCCGCCCCCAGGCCCGGCCCCGGCCGCCGTCGGGGCTCCCTGCGCGGCTCGGGCTGCCCGCGGGCCCGGAGCCGCGAGCGGGGCGTGAGGGTCCCGAGACCGCATCTCCTCCCACTGAGGGCCGCGACCCGGGGGCGGTCGGGAGCGCTCTCCCCGCGCCGGCCACGGAGCGGCCCCGTTCGCCCCGTTCTGCATTTTAATACCGAAATCTGGAAAAGGAAATTGTTTGATGTATGAGGAGACGTTATCTAATTAGGGCGTAAGAAATTTAATCTTTCCAGCAGGCAGGTCATATAATTAATGTTAATTTAACGCTCAAATTCGCAGTCATTAATTTTTATTCTCTTAAATGCGGTTTGGCAGGGCCCTGCTCCACGGGAACGCTCTCGCTGGTTGGAGGCGCACACGCGGTCCTCGGAGCGCACCGCCTCGGCCCTCCCGTCCCAACAGCGGCACCGCATCGCGTTTGCGCTATTAAGGGTGTAATTGGACGGTCCATAGTTTGCATATCAGACCATTAAAATAATGCGCTTTGCTTTTCTTCCGACACGTAACGCTACAGCCTTTGCGAATGTTTGGCGATTCTGATAATTATCACCAAATTACCACAAATGTTCTCTTCATTAAGGTGATTTCTCTCAAGCATTTTTTAAAAATGTGAATAATGCATTAAGTGGTGCCTGGTAAAGTGGTTTTAAATAAAAGTTGTCAACTGCGGTTCCAAAATGAGACCCAAGGAAAAAATATATATATATGTAACAACTGAACGGGAGGAGATCAATTCCGCCCCGTGATTGGAAGGAGCGCTGTTATTTCCCTGTCTCATATAAGGGACCGAACAGCCACAGCCCCACTGCGCCGGGAGCGGAGATGCGCGCACTGCGCGGAGGAGCGAAGTTGGAGCTTTCCCCGTCGCGGGGAATAGATGGGGACAGCGTCAGACGGACAGAGACTGACTGGAAAAGATACTGACCTCTCTCCTTCAGCTGCAATTCAACTTCTCCTGGAAAAACAAAACAAAAAAAAAACCCAAAACCAAAGCAGCACAGCGCAGTGCCCCCCCCTCCGCCGCCCCCTTCCCCGCCCCGAGCGCTCACTGCCACGGCTGCGCCCATCTCCGGAGCTGCACCGTTCCCAATTCACCGAGAGACCAACGCGCCCCGCGCCGCTCACCCCGCTCAGCCCCGCGCCTCCGCGCCCCTCCATCGCCGCCTGCCCCCGCCGCACTGTTTGCAAAGTTCAATAGCGAAGCAATAAAAAGCGCCGCTGCAAAATAAGAGTCTCTTGTAAAATTTAAGGGCTGTTCATTTGCATCGGGGGAGGTCGTCCATCCCGTCCTCCCCACCCCCCCCCCTCCTTTTGTCAATTATTTGGGCACCGAAAAGGGAAAGAAAAAAAAAAAAAAAGAGGGAGCAGCGATCCAGGAGCGGTGCCACGGCCGCCCCGCAGCGCAGCTGTGCCCGAGGGAGAGGCCGCGGGGCCGGGCCGGGGCCGGGCCGGAGCTGGAGGCTCCCCGCAGCGCTCCGGGGCCGCCGCACCCCGCGCCGCGCTCTTATTTTGGTTGGGCGCGGGCGGCGCTGCGGGGAGCGCGGAGCGAGCGGACCGCGCTCCTCTGTTCGCTTTGGGGCTGCCGCTTTTTGCTTTTTTTTTTTTTTTTTTTTTTTTCCTTTCCCTCCTCTCTCTCCCCGTCCCTCCTCACTATAGCAACCACCGCCGGGACGACAAAAATGCCCCCGGTGCGGACAATGGGCCGCCCTCTGCCCGCCGCGCTCCTCTCCTCCTCCTCCAGGACCAAAGAAACTTCGCAGCCCCCCCACTCGGCCCGGGGCCGCGGGGCGCAGGCGGCCTGGGGGGGTCCTGCGCTGCCCGTGAGCTCCGGGGGCTCAGCGCAGCCCCGCACCGACCGCACCGGGCTGCGGCCCCGGGGCTCAGCGCACAAAGCCGCGGGCGCTCCGACCAGAACGTATCGCGTACACTGATGGAATTTGTCTTTTTTTTTTTTTTTTTCCCTTTTCTTTCCTCTTTCTTCTGCTTCTTCCCCCCCGAGGCCTCACACTCACCGCTCAGCACTTCGCACCGTTCCTTTGCTACACGGCTCAGAGCGGTCCCGCGGCTGTCGGGGCCGCAGTGGCTCTGCACGCACCGCGCTCACGGGCGGAGCGCACCGTCCCCAGCGATGGGGATTCGGGGCCGCGGGTGAAGGGAAAAGAGCCGCATCCGTGAGCACAAACCATTCAGTCCCCAGCGCTGCGCTCACACGGCGACGAACGAGAGGGACGGAGCAGCCGTGAGAGGAGAGGAGGCGCGGGGAGCGGTGGCCGTGAGCGCAAACTTTGCGCAACTTTGCCTCAGTGTTACCGCTCTGCGCCCTTCTGCCTTGGGAAGGGCGGCCCAAGTTACCCATGCCCGCCCTTCCGCTGCGGGTCCCTCAGCTGAGCACCCACCAGAGGAGAGGCGGCCTGAGCTCCCAGTCCCCACACACAAACCCGGGGCTCGGAGAGGTTCCCAGGAGAGCGCCGGGGCTGCGCTGGGGCTCGTGCGGCCCCGGCCCGGTTCTGTCCCCGCACAGAACCCGGACCCGGCTCACGCCCCACGCACCGCGCGGGGGCCCGGGAAGCATCCGAGCCCCACGGGGCGCTCCGGGCCGGGGGCGGCCGGGCCGGGTCCGGACCCCGTGGAAGGGAATGACGAGTTCAGAGCCTGCGGGGCCGTTAGAAACCATTCCTCACGTCCGTGCCGCAGAGCGGTGCCGGAGCAGCCGCCGTGAGCAGGGAGCGGGGCAGAGCCGAATCAGAGCGCCGCAGTGTCCGCCTCAGCCCCCCGCTGCCGCGGTGCGGGCGGACAGATGGAGCGGAGGGCCCGACGGGGCGGCGGTGGTGGGGGGCGAGGAGCGGGGCCGCCGAGGGGGCTGCGC
>NC_034411.1:71735320-71736729 GCF_002078875.1 Numida meleagris | reverse complement strand
CCACGAGGCGCACTCGGACGAGGACACGCCGACCTCGGACGACCTGGAGCAGTTCGCCAAGCAGTTCAAGCAGCGGCGGATAAAGCTGGGATTTACCCAAGCGGACGTGGGGCTGGCGCTGGGCACGCTGTACGGCAACGTCTTCTCGCAGACCACCATCTGCCGCTTCGAGGCCCTGCAGCTCAGCTTCAAGAACATGTGCAAGCTGAAGCCTTTGTTGAACAAGTGGTTGGAGGAGGCGGACTCCTCCTCGGGCAGCCCCACCAGCATAGACAAGATCGCGGCGCAGGGCCGCAAGCGGAAAAAGCGCACCTCCATCGAGGTGAGCGTCAAGGGCGCGCTGGAGAGCCACTTCCTCAAGTGCCCCAAGCCCTCGGCGCAGGAGATCACCTCGCTGGCGGACAGCCTTCAGCTGGAGAAGGAGGTGGTGAGAGTGTGGTTTTGTAACAGGAGACAGAAGGAGAAGCGCATGACGCCGCCCGGGGGGACGCTGCCGGGCGCCGAGGACGTGTACGGGCCCAGCAGGGACACGCCGCCGCACCACGGGGTGCAGACCCCCGTGCAGTGACCTGGGCGCCCACCCCACCCCCCCGTCCTCTTTCCCCCGCCTTTCCGGCGTCCTCCTTTCAGTGTTGGGGTTTTTTGTTTTTTTTTTTCTTTCTTTTTAATTTTCTCCTCTCTTTCAAAAAAAAAAAAAGCAAAAAAAAAAAAAAAAAAAAAAAAAAAAAAGAAAAAAAAAAAAAAAACCCACAAAAAAAAAAAAAAAAGAAAGAAAGAAAAATAGGGGAAAAAAAATTAACAAAACAAAACAAAAAAAAAGCGAGCAGAAAGCGAACGCGAATCCAAGCAGACAGAGAGTTCCGGCCGGGCGGCGTGTGCGGGCTGCGGCCGGGCCTTGCGGAGTGAATACCGCGCCGGGCCGGGCCGGGCCGGGCGCGGCGGTGCGGGCGGACACGCGGCTGTGGGCATCCGCCCGTAGGGATGCGAGCGGGGAGAGGAAGGACCCCTTGTCCCAGGCAGTATTGAGGCGTAGCCATTTGCACTGCGAGGATATCGAAGTTTACAGAAATTCAGTGGGTTTCTTGCCCTCTTGACCCGATGTGGGGGGTGAGGAGGACGTTTATCGGTGTGTGTGTGTGCCGTACGCGCGCAGCCGTACGCGCGCACACACGCAGGCACATATATGTAGGATGCGCGCACAGCCGTGCAGCAGAGCGGCTCCGGGCCGCCCGCGGGGGCAGCGGGAGCGGGGCGAAGGGACGGAGCAAACTTCGTTTTCCGGCAGTGCGCGGCCGCGGGAGGGGCTGCGGCCCCAGCGAGGGGCTGCGGGGCCGGGAGGGAAACACCTCGCGCCCCAGGGGCCTCCCCGACAGAAGCACGGGGACGTTCGGGCCCTCCCGGCCACAGCC
>NC_034411.1:71730203-71731885 GCF_002078875.1 Numida meleagris | reverse complement strand
ATGAAGTGGAAAAAATGCCACTTTCAATTCGCCTTCCCCCCCACACACACTTCCCCCCGGTAACAGTTTTAAAGTGCATTTCGTGGCATTATCCTGATGGGAAACGGTTAACTTCCAAAAAGAGAGAGAGAGAGAGAGAGAGAGGAACCCAGGGGGACGCAGCACACGACACAAAGCTCCGAGGAGAGGCGCGGAGCGGGCTGGGAGCAGCGCTGTGTGTGTGCTGCGCACCGCCATCCATAGACATGAGGGGAACTCTAAACTCCGGTAGTTGTACGTTCATAACGGTGCCCTTTAGACGGGTGCTACATAGGCAAAGCGTTTTTATAAGCTAAAAGTTTACTTAGATGAGTGTTGGACGGTGATGGAGAAAAAAACAGTGAAGCGTTCTCTTGCAGAGCTCATATAAATATTGCATTCAGCAGCTGAGGCGTTAGACCATGTTTCCCATTGTCTCTTCAAGCGCTGTGACATTTGTTTTTCTTTCTTCCTTCCTCCTTTCCTTCTTTCCCCGTGGTCAGACAGCGACGGTTTCGAAGAGACACACGCAGGAGCCTTTTTCCCACTTTCCCAACAATTGTTACAGAGATGCGGGCACCGAGCTTTTCTCTTTTCTTTCATTTCCTTTTCCTTTTCTTTTTCTTTTGGCCGTATCGAGCTGCTGGTTATTTATCGTGCTGGGGACTGGTGACTCCGAGCAGGGCCGGCCCGTGGCGCGGGGAGGACCCAACTTTCAGACCCATCGATCCGTGCGTAAGGTCAGAGAACGGCGTCTGGGGCTGTTTGGGAAAAGCCTCAAAACTCCTAATAGGTTTACTTAAAAAAAAAAAAAAAAAAAAAAAAAGTTACCACGCAAACCTTACCGCTCTGTATATATGTTTAATATTTGTCCTTTGAAATGCAGAAATAGTTTCAATGTTTTCTTTGTCTATTTTTCTTTTTTTTTTTCTTTTTTTTAAATGCTACCCAGGGAAATATTTTCATATCATTTTTAAGTGGCCTGCCTCAATGTATATTTATTTCTTTGAAAGCGAACAGGTTCTGGAAACTGTTTTTCTGTAGCTTTAAATGAGTAGGTGAACAAATCTATATGGGATGTAATTTTTTTTTGGTTCGGTCTCTTTACGAATACTTTGTTTTGGTACATTTGGATGTGCTTGTGGGGAAAAAATAAAAACGCAGAGATCCTTATATATTTATGTTAAAGTAATATTTTATTATCTACATAAAACAGAAATGCACAATACCTTCATAGTTTGTTCGAGTTATTGAAATACCTTTGTTTTATTTTGAAAGATAGCGCAGATTGGCGTAGTTCTGGCATCGGGAGGGAGAACACCGCAGCGCTGTGAGCTCTGCGCGAGCACCGCCACCCCTTTTATATCGCACGGAATTGGGGAATCGGTTCCGTGTCTGCACCGAGCTCTGTCTCGCTCCCGAGGCGGGGGCCGCGTTCCCCGCAGAGCCCCGCAGCGGCGCGGGGCCGAGCAGCGATGCTGTGCGGAGCGGTGCCCTCCCTCCCCGGCGCTGGCACTCCGCTCCGTTGCGCTGCGGTGCTGAAGGAGGGCCGGGCCGAGGCGAGAGGGCTCTGCTCTGCGCGGCCTTCGCAGAATGTAACACCCGACTCTCCTCCCCCCCCCCCCCCCCACCCCCCACACAACATTCTGGCAGATTTGGGAGGT
>NC_034411.1:71659699-71730182 GCF_002078875.1 Numida meleagris | reverse complement strand
CCACCCCCCGCAAGAAAAAAGAAAAGGAAAGAAAGGGAGAAAAGAGAAAGAAACGGGGAAAAAGAAGGAAAAGGCGGAGCTTCTCCGTGGGGAGCACGGCTAAGGCCGCGGGGCCAGAGCGGGGCGGCTGCGTGCGCCGGGCCGGGTACCGAGCACCGGGGCCGGGTGCCGGGTATCGGGGCCGTGCCGGTGGGTGCCGCCGGGTGCAGTGTGTGGCGGAGGTGCTACGGCCTTTGGGGCTCTGCTGGGCTTCGTAGGGGCAACGTCCTGCTCTCTCTCCCCCTCCCCGAGAGTTTCTCGGCTTATTAGATTTAATCATCTTTTCTAACTCCTGGTCAATATTACACTCATCCCGAACAGATTCAGCTAAATGATCTTATCAATAGTTTCGAAGCGAAGTGACAGAAAGAAGAAGTGTTTTGTGACCGCAGACGTGCTGACGGGTAAAATGTTTAAGCCGGGTATGGATTTGAAGTCTTTGGTCAATATCCCGCCGGGTCGGCTGTGGAACGCGGGCAGCCTCTGCCCTCTGCAGGACGCTTCGGGGGGCTCGGAGGGAGCCGTGCGTCTTTCCCAACGCTCACGTGCGGGGCGGGCAGGGGCTCGGCCGGGCTGGGCGCGGGGCAGGCCCGAGGCCGCGGGGATGGACGCGGGGTGGCCGCCTTGATGCCCGCCGGGCTGCTCCGTGCCCGGCTCGGTGTGTGCTGCCTGAGGGAGGCCGGTCCGCGTGGCTGCTTCTCTCTGCTTGTTCTGAGGGAGAGAGAAGAGGGAAAAACCCACGGAGCAGTGGTGGTAGAGTGCGCTGTCTGCAGGTGGATGTCAAGGTGCGCGCGGTGAGCTGGGCTCGGCCATAGCCATTCTGTCAGATGTCGGCAAGAAAAGCGCTCGCTCCTCAACTCGCTCGCTCGAATAGAGGCTGAATTGGTGTCCCGAAGCCAGTGAAGGAGGGCACGGCACGGCCGGTAACTCCCCGGGCCGGGCGCTGCGCTGCCCTCGGCGGCTCCGCAGAGCCCCGTCGGGGAGAGAGGCCGATGCCGGGCTGCCCCTTCCCCTCGCCCTTGGCTCCTGCTGGCGGACGCTAGGGCGGAGTCCCCTAGCCCTCCTGCCGCTCCGCAGAGGCAGCCTCAGCCTGTGGCCATCCTCACCCTCCTCCGGCCCCAGAAGTTGGCCCAAGCCACGCTGGGGGTGGGGGTTTATGGCTCTTTGTTGTGGCGGGGTTTGCGCGGGGCTGCCTGCTGCGGGAGGGCAGCACCCGGCCACCCTCGGGCAGAGGGCTGTGACCCGGGGCTGCTGCCCTCGGCCCGGCCCACGCGTGGGAAAGGGCCTCGGAGAGCAGCGGGGCGCGATGGCGGCCGCACGGGCTCTGGGATGGGGCCTGGAGAACGCGGCCCTCCGCCGCCCCTCTGCCTGAGGGTGATTCGTTTCTGGTGTATTTGGGAAATGGACTAGAGGGGTTCCGCTACCGCTCCGGGCCCGATGCGAAAGGGAAAAGAAAAGCCGTTCGGAGGTGCGGGTGCGGGCTCGGTGCCGTGAGGCTGCCGTCGGGGCTGGGAGATGCTCCGAGCTGCGCGGCGTTAAGTCGCCGTCGGCCGGGCAGCTTTGCGTTTGGCCGCACTTTGAGGAGCGGGTACTATTCCAGGGAAATCGAGCTGAAGCAAAAAGGCAAAGCGTGGTTTAGCAGAAATAGCAAAATTAACAAAAGAACTTCCCAAACGCGGGACAGCAGGAAGGAGCCGGCTCTGCTCGAGCCGCGCTGCCCCGTCCCGCAGCCCCGCAGCCCCGCGCCCGCCCGGAGCAGCCCCGGCGGGAGGCAGCGAGAGGCTCCCTCCGAAAGTCGGGGGCCGCTTTCGGCCCGACTCATTCATTAATTCCCCTTCCCTCCCCGATTCATTCATGTCTGCAGTCATTCATTGCCAAGTGCGCGGAGCCATCGGCCCCTCGGTCAGTAGGGGAGAGGCGCGCACGAGGATGGGGCTATTTATTTCCCTCCGCCTGCGGATTTCTAAGACATCCGAGCAGGCACAATCATTAAACTAATTTGTATTTGATTGTTTGGGCGGACGGGGGTGAATTTTATTGCACTGAGCATTCAGGCACGCACGCACCGCTGATTACCAGTATACATTAAATAAAGTTGTTTGTACACATTGTCTTACCACATATAGGCAGTCTTATTATTCTAATTACTCTAATTAGTGCATTGAAATGTTTTCTACTTGATTTGAGGAGACAGTGATTAGTTCTATTACTTCTTTTAACTCTTATTTCACGGCAAACTGTTGGCGCACGTTCCCATCCCCTTATTTTTCTCCTTCACAGCGCGCGGGCCGAGAGCACGGTGAAATCACCGCGTCGCCGGGCGGGAGCTCTCCTCGATTTTCCCCATGTAAAAGCTGCCATCTCTCGCAGATACACGCGTATTTTTTATATTTTTATTTTTATTTTTTTCCCCAAGCGAACGCAAATAATTGTTTCTATCCAAAGCGGCGCGTTTCTTCCCCCCAATTTCCTCTGCCTGGGCTTTGGTTGAAGCATTCCTTTCCCCACCCCCACCCCCCCTCTTTTTTCTTTTTTTTCCAACGAGGATATTTAGAAGGAGGTGTATTTTCAGCCAACCTATTCCACAAGATTCAAATTAACGTTACCATTAATTGATAAGATCGGTCCCTCAGCTACGCTCCTCCGATGGGGAATTGTAATTACAGCCGCGCTCCCGCCCGAGCCCCGCTCCCCGCACGCTGTCCGGGGGCTGCGGCTCTCTCGCAGCGCAGGGAGCGGACCCCGTTCCCGCCGCAGCCCCCGCCGCTGTCGGGGTTTGGGTGCGCGGTTCGGTCCGTCCGTGCGTGCGGGTTCGCTGGAGCCGCGCCGGGGCAGCTCGCAGCGGGCACGGAGCGGCGCTGGGGCCGGAATCTCGCCTTCCTCTCACGTTACACACCGCTCCCCGGCCACCTCGGCGCTGCGGGTATTGTTGTCCCCCCTCTCCTCACCTTCCCTCCCCTCCCCGCAAGTTTGGTAAATACATACGAAGGAGTGGGAAAAGATGCAAGGGAAAGAAAAAAAAAAAGAAAAAAAGAAAAAAAAAAGTCCCTTAAATTCTTAGAAGTGCGGGTCCGGAGGGAAATCTATGGAGTTACATCGGTAAATACTCGGCCCGGGCTGCTCAGACTTTTAATATTTAAACTGGGATTACTCGGGATCTAAGGACGCGTTGCTAACCTTTGCCAATTGCCACGCGGCACAGCCCCCGCGGGGCTCACAAAGGGAGCGGCGGCGCGACCCTCCCGCGGCCGCCGGCGGGCGGTGACTCCAGCACCGGGCCGGGGACCGGCTCCGGGCTGCGCGGCCCCGCGGCCGCCTCTGTCGGCCTCTGTCCGCTCCCCTAGGGCCGCGCTGCCCTGGGGCGGGGTCCCGGCGGGGCTCCCCTTTCCTCCTTCCTTCAGGGCCGCGCCGCGGGCACTGCCCCATCCTGGGCCGCCCCCGGTCCCGGCCCCCGCTGGGGAGGGCCCGGGGCCGCGCGTGGAGCGCGGGCTCCCCCCAGCGGCCACCACCGCCCGTGCGGGGCTGGCGCCGGGCACCCGAGGGACGGGGGCTCTGGGATCGGGAGACAACCGGGGTGCGCGGGCTGCCCGGGTCCTTTTCCTCAACAAACGCCCGCACCGAGGCCCGCCGGCGGCCCGGCGGCACGAAACGCCCCCAGCCTCACTCTCCTCGGGAGGGAGTACCCCGCTCCGTGGCTGGGCTCCGGCTGGGGACGTGCTCCATAGCGGGACTGACAAGCGCTGTGCCCCGGCTGCTGCGGGATCAGCGGTGGCAGCACCTCCCAGGGCAGCTCGGGTCCGTGTCACCCCGATGTCAGCCCAGTGTCAGCACGATGTCAACTGAGCCGCAGGGCTCAGCCCAGAGCGGGCAGGGAGTCACGAGGGAGGCCCGGCCCCGAAAGAGAAGATCTGGCTTTGCTGCAGGGACCTCCAGGGGAGCTGGAGAACATTGACCTCTCACACACCGATGTTGCCAAACACCCTCAGTGCGTAAGCCACACACCAAACCAAACAGTTCCACTTTTGGGTAGAACACAGGTGCTCACCTCAAGCAGTCCCCCATTAAAAACACGGTGCCTGACCCCTTGGATGGGGCCCCATCACCTGCCCCCGTGCCCCTCAGCTCCCGCTCAGCCCCTGTGCCCACTCGGGCCATCGGCTCTTACGCAGCCTGGGGCCAAATGATGGGTGCCAGAAAACACGACATTCTCTCTCACGGAGGTCATCGCAGGGGACTTCTGGAAAGCACCTTAGGTTCAGCTCCCGCCCACTGGAAGACACAAAAAATGCTCCAGGACCACGTGTGACAATCCACAGCGAGGTGCACTGTGGCTTGCCCACTTCCTGTCAGCAGGTGACAAGACGGTGCCTGGCTTGTTCCCCTCCTTCCCGCCTCCTTCCCACAGCGCCGCCATCTTGGGCCTCCACGCCTCTCGGAGCGCAGCACAGCGCTGACGGATCAATGCCTTCACTTGAAAGCTGCCGCCGTGCTCTGAAGAGACTGAATTATTTAAAAGTATTAAAAAAAAAATAAAAATCAAAGCTGCAGTGTAGATCTCTAGGTTGGATCAGTACCCGCTATATTTTGCTCTTTCAAATCCCTTCTTTTAGCTAACTCAAAGGTTCAGTCTCGCATCCCGTTTGAGCTCTCATGGATCGATCAGCACGTGGTGCAGAGAACCACGTTTTCTGTTTGCAGCCACGTGCAGGGTGGGCGAGGAGCTCAGTGATGTGCCCTAGGCTTGTCAGTGAGTGCAACCACCGCGAGTCCAGGGGCTCCCGCCCTGCCCCTGTCCGCTGCTTCGCAGGCCCTACTGACTTCATACTCAGCCCTGGGCTGTGGCCACAGACCTCAGAGAGGAGTTCTGCAGGAAAGAAGTTATTCTGAGTCACTCTACCCAGTTGTCTAGTGCAGTGTATGGGGAAAAATGCAAACACGGGAAGCAGTGCTTCACCACCTCCAGTGAACCAAACCCTCTGCAAGGGTCAGATCACTGCACACACAGATGCCTCACCATGACTGAACAGAAGTGACTGCCAAAATGCAATGAAAATAGAATCAGTATCATTTGAGTTGGAAGGGACCCTTACAGGTCCTCTAGTCCAACTCCCCTGCAATGAACAGGCATACCTGTAGGTAGATCAGGGTGCTCAGAGCCCCATCCAGACTGACCTTGAATGTCTCCAAGGACAGGACTTCCACCACCTCTCTGGGCAACCTGTTCCAGTGCCACACCACCTTTACTGTAAAAAACTTCCTCCTTACCTCTGGTCTAAATTTCCACTCTTTTAGTCCATTTCCTTTTGTCCTATCACAACAGACCCTGCTAAAGACTCTGTTTCCTTATTTCTAAAATGTCTAAACAGATACTGTACAGTAAGTTCATCCCCAAACACCAATTCCAGGTATTTCTGAAAGGCCCAGCTCAGCAGTTCAGCACTGATGCTTTACTGCAGTCATTGCCCAGCAACAGCTGCTGCCAGCACGAGGTCCCACAAACAGGTGTTGAGAAGTGATAGCAGACACCAGCCCAAACCATTTCCAGCAGCATCTTGATTCAAGACTGAGAATTGCTTACATCAATCATGTTCCTAGATGTAACACAACTTTATTTTATCTCTATTCCAGTTTTCATTAGCACTGAGCTGCTTTTGAGCAGTTTTTAAAAAGAAAAATAAAAGCCCTAAAAAAATATAACTGTGTGAATGACAGAAAGGGATATGACCTTGTTACAAAAATGCTGCTGCAGTTCTTTAGGAGTTAAAAGATGTCTGACAGTTCAGAACTGCATGGTCATCGCATCAGAGCATTTCTATTTCAGGCTCTTCAATACTTCGATGGGAAGTGTTACATTAAAATAATAAACGTCTGCATCGTGTATGACAACATTTGATACTACTAGTGAATAAGCATTTGTAGCATGCATGGTATCAGATCTACGTTGTTTTACTTACATTCAATTAAGGTTGCCAATTGCATTGCCAAGTAGCAGAGCCACATGAACATTTTTTGAACACTTTCACAGAACATTAAATGTACCTCAGTCCCTCTGGACTGATAACATGTAAATCTATATAAGTATTGAAAACACGTAATTGCTTTCACTTCCCCAAATAATAAAGCACTCCTGCCAAACAATGAAGTGATAAAGTGCATTGCAGCCTCCCAGGCATTAAAATCTGGAAATCCTGAAATAGTTTAAAATCTGGGTTTGTCTGTGTTGTTTTTGTGTTTTCTTTTCCTAACAAACAGTTTGCCCTGCACATAGAAATAAAGTCACCTGACCATCTCCACTTACACATGTGAACTTTCAGAACTGCAGAAGCAGTGCTGAGAAATCTGTCAAACACAGGACAGACAGACACGAAGCCTGAAACTGCACTCTGCGTGTGCCAAAAGCCAGCTGCACTTTGTCAGGATGCGCAGAATGAGAGTCCAGGCTCATACTTACACTTCTCAACAGCCAGAAGCTCCGGCAGCTGTACGGTGCTGCTAGAAGATGGTTTCGGCATGTGTGAAGCGATGCTGGCCTGAGGCAAAGCTGCGAGACAAAAGCACAAACTGAGGCTGCAGGTGCTGGAGATTAAAAGAAGTCTTAAGGAAAGTTTCCTTAGAGACACAAGAAATACACAAAGTATTCATTTTAGCAGCTTTTACAGGAGCGTTGCCTCGAACAATTAACATTACAGCAGATGAATCCAAGGAACGCTCTTAGTGAACCTTGTCTAGAAGGAAACGGTCACTGATTGCACCTACATCCATTTGGGAAATAGTTCTGAATCAGAAAACAAATTTTCTCGACCAGTGATGAAACAGGAGGACAAAGGCGACCCAAGCAGCTCCTGCCAGGGGGTTCTGGACTAATCGAGTCCAGTCAATAACCCATCACCATCTATTTCCCACTTCCAAAGGTGCAGAAATCTGTAAAATCTTCACTAAACTATCCCGTGACTTGAGTTCTGCAGCACTTAAATACAAATACATCACTACTCCTACCACTAACAGGGTTAAAAATACTTTGTGGTTGCATCATTTTGGAAAGAAATTCAGCAATTATTCTCTAGGAGGCCTCTCTCAGTGCATTGTCATCTCCATGTTCTGCTTTACATCCCGTCTGCCCAGATCCATCTGCTGTCTCTCGCTCTGTACCTAGATCACAAACTGCCTCAGGCAGTGAAACATTGACTTGGTGCAGTGCGCCAAGTCCTATATGCTTTAATAGAGCTACAGTAATCTAAATATTAAGCAGTAATACACTTTAGAAAGAAAAGCTCACAACTTTGTCTCTTAAAACATTCAGGATTAACATTTCAAAATGAACAGTGAAAAATATGCTCAAACTGTTCTTATATTTTATGATTTATTTCACTTCTTTTTAAACGAGCGCACAAAAGACCAATGAATGCAGACAAATATATTTTTTTGTTTTATTTATTCATTTTTTAATGTACACTTGGTATTCAGCAACACAGTCAAAGGGATACAAATTAAGTTTTCAAAGCAAGATAAACATTGTACGCTGAATATATTTTAACGCACTTGTCATCTCTGAATTAGCAGACACTGACAACTCGGTGAGGACATTAATTCCAACTTCCTTATACTGGCAGTAACAGAAGAAAACTACAACACTCTTAATAGTCTCGATAATAAGCTCTGGGGCATCCACTGCTTCTCTAGGTGGCCGGTGCCAGCACCTCACCACCCTCTGAGTAAAGGATTTCTTCCAAATGTCTAACCTAATTATCTTCCCTTTTAGTTTTCAGTCATTCCCCCTTGTCCCTTGTCCTATCACTTTCTGCCTGTGTAAAAAGTCAGCCCCCTCCTGCTTATAAGCTCGCTTTAAGTACTGGAAGTCTGCAGTGAGGTCTCCCCAGAGCCTTCTCTTCTCCAAGCTAAAAAGCCCAGCTCCCTTGGTCTTTCTTCATAGGAGAGGTGCTCCAGCCCTCTGATCATCCTTATGCCCTGCTCTGGATACGCTCCAACAGCTCCACATCTTTCTTGTGCTGGGGGCCCAAGGCCTGGATGCAGCATTCCAGATGGGGCCTCACGAAGGCCGAGTAGAGGTCCAACTTCCCTGTTCTGTGCACACATAGGTAAAACTCTTCTGTCACCTCACACCACAAACAAATGCCAAGTGGCATCTGCCACAGGTATCCAACCAAGGAGGAGGCAGCCCGGACCTGAGCTGTGCCTGCACTTGCACAGAAATCTTTGGGTGCAGCAGTCAAATCTGAGCAATACACTGATAAGGTACCTTCAGTTTACTACTGGTCAAGCAGGAAAAAAATATCATTTTGAAATGTAATCAAGTAAAAAAAAAAAAAAAACCTCGGGGAATATTGAAAACAAATATACAGAACACTGAGGTAAACACTGCTAGAGTACTAAGAGGAGCTCAAAGCTATAAATGGGTGAGTACTGAATGTGTATGACTTAGCAAATGAGAGCACAGAGAGTAAATGTGGTATCTAAGATTGCACATACAGACACAGCTCTCAGAATATTCTAGGACTGCAACTGCAAAACATGTGGATATCAGCTTCGTGGGCCCATGCAGCTCAACATCAGGAAACAGCCATGAAAAGCACATCCATGAACTGCTCCCACCATTTTCTGCCTCTGGTTTTGCTAAACAGTCTTCAATACGCCCTAAATATATACATGCCAGCTTTTCTAGACTAAACTTTCCAGTATGTGCTTCTCAAAGGACCTTAACTATGAAGGTTATTGAAGCCAAGTAGGACTTGTCTATGTCTTCATATGTCCATAGCAGTATGAGGGCTTGAACCACCACTATGAGGTGAAAATAAACAACTTTGGTTTGGTCATTTTTGGATGAAGTAGTGAGAGGAAGTATCTAAAAATTACAGTTTTAAGACAAAATCAGAAGTTGCTGTCCTCATGTATGCTAACTCATATCAAGACATTTGCCCAACCAACACGCTCCCACCTGTTTCTTGTTATTTTCTCACTGTGGTTTATTGCCTGCTTTCTTCTGCTGGTTTTAGCACTCAATTTGGGAGGCTAAAAATGTTTTAAACATTCAAATAGCAGAAAATAAAGGCTTTCTTGTTTTAGCCAAGACATTTTGTAGGAAGGCAGGCAGTTGAACCAACAGAGCACAGAAAGCTGTGTATTTTGGTGGAAGCAAGAGAAACTAGGGGACTGACAGGGATGAACAGCCTCTTCCTCAGAGTCCACCCACACCAGGACAGGCTGTGCAGTTCAGGAATCTAGTTTTCAACAGAAGGAGCATGTGGTTTACAGACTTCAGCTTCTCCAGATGCCATTTCAAGACTGATCTCCTGATATGAGCTGCCCTCTGCAGAGACATAGCTATCAAGAGCAATGAGATCCTGGAATACCAATCTCCTAACTTCAGCACCTATTCTAGACATTTAAAATTAGATTATACAAATATCCTCCAGCTACAGAAAACATGCTTAGAGGTCATTATCCTTTTTTTCCTTCTTGATTTGTTATCAAAAAACAGGGCATAACTTGCTTGTGGTGCTACATGCAGAGCAGAATTATTTACAGATACTGTCCAGAACTGTTCCCTCTGTTGCTGGTCTTCTCCTATATAAATTAGTCCCTTTAAAATGTAATACAGTAGCAGTCTGTTGTCAGACTCCCATTGCCATGGCAGAAAATTGAGAAAAATATTAAGTTTTGCAGCTGTGCTCCCCATGTGACCAGAAGGGGTGGACCCAGAGTGGAGCCACCCTGGGCTCATATATGGGCCAGCCCCAGAAGGGAGAGCATCTCTAGGACCTGGGCTGTTTCCTGCAAAGGAGTGCTGTTTAGCCAGAGAGCCCCTTCACTAGTTGGGTGAGTTCAATTCTTTTTTCTGCGTATGACTACTGGCCTGTCTGTGAATACTTTGCCTGATATCACCAAGAATGTGTCAGAAACAATTTCACTTCTTTGTGAGCAGAACTGGTTATTTGCGACAAGGCAGGGAGAGAGGAAACCTTTTAAAATGAATTCAGGTTTTACGTTTGAAGGTCTGAAAATGCCTCTCCATCACATACACACAGAAATAAGTGTGAGCAGAAAAACATCTCAGGCTATTGTGCACCTCACTTGTGGAGATCTGGTCAGCCTCAACATGCCCTACCTCTCTTGCAAGCCCAGTGAGAAGATGAATGCCAAAAGCCACAAGTCACTGAGGAGCGGTAGTGGTTTTATGCTCACTAGGAAGAACTAGAATGAGATCATCTAATCAATTTTACTAAGGTGGCTCAAGGGACAGCTGGTAATTAGGACTTGTCTATAAGTGAAAGTTAAACCAGAAAGTGCAACATCTCCCTGTGAACACACTAACTCCTGATTATTCTAATTCATTTTTGGCAGCCATTCCAAAATAACTCCAAGCATGACCCAGCCATTGGTTTCCAAATCACAATCAGCCTCTACTTGCAGAGTACTGTATATAGTGCAAAAGGCTACAGCATTGCCATGAGGAAAGTAAATCTAAACAGAGCAGTGTTCAGTAGAAAACCCATCCCTTGACGGTAAGCAGAGGACTGTACTGACAGTAAAACTGTCACTAGCCAACAGCTCTTCACAATGGTATAATGGTAAATAAACACACAAAGGATGGTGAATTTGCCACACTAGACATGTTATCTCCCTAAAACCTACCCTCTCAGAAGTCCCATTTGCTTGTTTTCTCAGCTTACTTCATACAACACCGTTCCACATGACATCCCAGTTACCAAATTAGAGAAAAATGGATTTGATGGGTGGACCACTCGCTAGATAAGGAATTGGCTGGATGGTCGCACTCAAGAGAGTTGTGGTCAGTGACTCAGCGTCTAAGTGGATACCAGTGACGAGTGGCATTCCTCAGGGACTGATGTTGGGACTGGCGTTATTTAACATCTTCGTAGGCGACATGGACGGTGGGATTGTGCACCCTGATTAAGTTTGCAGACGGCACCAAGCTGAGTGGTGCGGCTGACAACGCTAGAGGGAAGGGATGCCATCCAGAGGGACCTGGACAGGCTTGAGAGGTGGGCCCATGCCAACCTCATGAAGTTCAACAAAGCCAAGTGCAAGGGGTCAGGGCAGCTCCAAGCACAGATAAAGGCTGTGCGGAGAATGGCTTGAGAGCAGCCCTGAGGAGAAAGATTTGGGGGTGTTGGTTGATGAAAGACTCAACATGGGCTGGCAATGTGCACTTGCAGCCCAGAAGGCCAACCATATCCGGGGTTGCATCAAGAGAAGCAAGACAAACAGGTCTAGGGGGGTGATTCTGCCCCTCTACTCTGCTCTCGTGAGACTCCTTCTGGAGTACTGCATCCAGTTCTGGGACAACCAGCACAAGAAGGACATTGAACTGTTGGAGCAGGTCCAGAGGAGGGCCACAAAGATGATCAGAGGGCTGCAGCACCTCCCCTATGGGGACAGGTTGAAAGAGTTGGGGCTCTTCAGCCTGGAGAAGGCTCTGGGGGGACCTTATAGCAGTGGTCCAGTACCTGAAGGGGGCCTACAGGAAAGCTGGGGAGGAACTTTTTAGAAGGGCATGTAGCAACAGGACAAGGGGAAATGGCTTTTATCTGGAAGAGGGTAGATTTAGACTACGTATTAGGAAGAAATTCTGTTCTTTGAGGGTGATGAGGCACTGGAACAGGTTGCCCAGCAAGGCTGTGGATGCCCCCTCCCTGGAAGCATTCCAGGCCAGGCTGGATGGGGCTTTGAGCAACCTGGTCTACTGGGAGGTGTCCCTGTCTATAGCAGGGGGGTTGGAACTAGATGATCTTAAAGGCCCTTCCAACCTAAACTATTCTGTGATTTGTTATTTCTTCAGTATCCAAGAAAAGAGATTTCAAACACTTGTGTTTTGGTGTTCATTGGGTTTGTTGGTTTAATAGATTTGTTCGTTTCTAGAGAAGGGGAACAAAACACAGAAGAAAAAAACTTCATTCCTCACAAAGGATCCTCTACAACTTAGGGTGTCTGTCGTAACAGATATTCTTAAATCAAGACAATCTAGAGCTACACAGTTCAAACTAAAATAACAGTACTTTATCCACCAACTAAACAGATCAATGCCACTACTGTCTGCTATTACTAAGGCTGAATCTTCCTGAAAAGAGTTACCTCTTGCCAAAGCCCTTCTTTGAAGAGCATGAGGCCCTTAACAAATAAATTATGCCTTGACACTTCCTGATGTCAACTATCACATCTTGTCCCACGCATGGTGAGATTTAATTAAAGAGTCCTTTCATTATCAAGTCAGAAATCTGGAGTCACAGAAATTACCATCTCAGTGAAAGACAAACACTTTTATTTTGGAAATATGTTGACTGTATCTAACATAGCATGTACAGATGCATTAAACCAGGAATCTTCAGCCTAGCAATATCAAAAGCTACAGCATATGGAATCATTGCAAAAGAATAATATTGAACATGTAAATCAATACATAAAGCCACTCCCAAGCTACATATAAGAAAATGCTACATTTTATCTAGTTTTTGTAAATTTAGCAGTCCTGCAGACTTGATGTGTGAAACATATCCCATAAGATGCAGTAAGTACACACAGTATAAATTAGGACTAAACACACAATTTTGCAAGTGCACAGTGGGTAACATTTCTGATGACAGGAGAGCACTTAAAGTAGTCATAGTCTTAATTACAGCAATATGAAAGATTATAAAAATAATTGCAATATATTAATTATGTTTTCCAGTTAATTTCGTGCATTTACAGAAAAATACATATAGCCAGTTAGGTAGATGTTTTAAAATAGAGAAAGGGGATGCATTTCAATTTAAGAAGAAAAAGAAAAGATACCATGGGCATTGGCAAGGGACTTAAAAGTAGAAGCAGATCCTGGCATTATAAAAACAGACTTTTCAAGTCAGCTTCTCTTTAATTTGCTTCCTTCTGGATAGATTTTCGAAGGTTTTGACATTTGGGGATGGATGTTGTTCTCATTTTGGTTTTTGTAATTCCAAGGCTGGTAGTACAATGCCGGATGGAATTAACCTCAGTTTAGTATTCTAAAGCAAAGTATCTAACCTGGGCTAAATCACAGCTTCCAGAGCCTCCTCAGGGAGGCCCCAGGAAATGATTCATTTGACTTTCCTCAAACATCTAAGGAGGAGATTAATAGCTCCCTAGAGGTGCCCAGATTCCCCACTTAAACCAGGTGTCTAACCTTCAGAGAAATGGCACTTACTGAGATGAGTTCTACTCACTACATAGCATGATTACTGGACATCTTACATCTGGAAAGGCTGGCATGAGAGCCCTACGAATTTGGCAAGAAATACGAGTTTCCCCTATTTTGTTGTTTTGTTGTCGTTGTTTGTTTGTTTTGGTCTGAAATTTGGATCTCTAAGTACACGGGGATTAAAAGTTCAAAACTGCTGTGCAAAGTCGTTCTTCTACACAAGTCCTGCTCCCTAATGTACTTGATCAAGTGCATAATTTAAACATAAGTAGCCTCATCCATGTCCAGAAAGCCATTTAGCCTACCAAAACAATTCACGATTATGAATACAAGTATGCACACCAGTGAATTGGAAGCATCAAAATTTGGGAAGATATTTTAAGTGGTAAAATTCCCATCAACTTTAAAAATGACCAGAATTAATGACTTATCTCCTTATATGACAGCTCATGCCGACTTCATACATACAGTACAGCAAATCCCCCTTTAGTTTGAGAACAGGAGAACTTCACAGCATGTCACCTTTTTTCTTAAGGACATGTTATCAATGCATTTTTTAACATTTGTTGCCAAAGCACATTTTGCAATGATTATGAAAGACAAACAACATCAAAAGATAAAAAAAAAAAAATGGAATATCCTTAAAAGCAGAATTTAAATAACGTGACTGAGGGATGGTTGACTGTTGGAGAAGACCACTCAATTCCAGAATAGTTAGCATCATTCACTTTGGATTAAATGAAACTAAAACAAATTTCCCTCTATATGACCACTTCACATGGAGAGAGACCACAGTAGTTATCGGACTTTGCATTCACACTCTACCATACCTTGTAATATCTCTCACCTATAGACAAACAAAAGGCACTTCGGCAAAGCAACGCAGGAAATCCAGCACACCTGTACTGCCCAGGCCCCAGGCTTTTCCTGTTGCACAGATGGAAAGAAACGCAGTCCTCACCACCAGTTGTAAAACAACATTTTAAAACACAACTGCTAGAAAACACCTTCTGCTGTTATGTGTACTTCACAAAAGTAATTATTACATGAAAAATGTTGAGATTTATACATAAGTGTATATATATATGTACATACATATGTGTGTACATATATACACACATATAAGTTGCATATATATACACCTAAGTATAAAATAACAAAACCACAAAATACAGCAACTTACATTTGCTTCATTGTGACATATAAGGAAGGTCTAAAAGTATCTTCTTCTCTTATCTTGGAAATATCAGAAATATGAAGTCCAGTCTTTCCTCGCTTTGCTGGAAGACATCTTGGAGGTATAAAGCCATAGCTAAAAGAGCTTTTTACCCACTGATTGAAGGTTGAAGAGTACAATTATAGATGAAAGTCTTTCCCAATTATTTCTCGGCTATTTGAATTAATTACATTAGCAACAGCCAAGTTTTAAATAGCCCAAATAAAGAGTAGATTTCAATTTATCTTTCGAGTCACAATAGAGAACTTCTGATAAAACCAGCTTCAAACAGAAGGCACAACGTAAAGAAAAAAATCCCTTAGTATGAACAAAATGTCAATTTAAACCCCCCTTTATACCACCTAAAAAGCAACAGAGAATGAAATCCTTTACACATACATGATTACAAAAACACTGATTTGATTCACTGATGCTACAGAAATGACACTATACTATTTATTTAGTTTACCAGTCTAAAGGCACAATGGATATCACTTCATCCGTATCCCATTCTATTTACAGTGGAAAACAAGATCTCTAAGAAAAAAAAAAAAGAGAGATAAACACAGATGCACCCTGAGAAGTGAAATTTTCAACAAAAATATTTGTTTTAAAATACTGTTCTTTGTAAAGTCCCATTATCTGAACCTGTATTCTTCTACAGCTAGGACAATAATGTTCATTATTAAGTTACAATGAAAAATATTACTTACAGATTAAAAAAAAATATATTAAAAGTTCCCAGAAATGTAAATCAATCTAAACCTGATTGAAAGAAATGAGGTTTCACATAGAATCATGCCAAAGTTGACATCTGTCAGTGGGGAAAACAAAATCTGAATTTAAAGTTCTCTGACAATGTCCAGGTTACTAAAAAAAAAAAAAAAAAAAGTGGAATGGATCTGGCTGGAAATCCCATAGTGCCATCTGTGCAGAGGAAAAAAAATGTATCAAGAAGCCAACTGCGCATGCCCTTCTTTGGATCTGGAATTCCCAAAAGATTCTGTAACACTAAAAAATCAAATGAAAAAGGTTTTTTTATAAAAATCAGATACATGTTTTCTAGTTGTTTCATGACGCAGTTTGGAAAGTATTGGCACCAGCACAAGAGTTCAGAGTGTTCACTCAGGAGTTGCGGAGATTGTCAGATCTTTAACAATTTGTAGCAGTCCTCTATCACTACATTGCTATTTACTGTATGATCTGAAGTATTCTTTGCCAGTGGTCCTCAGTGCAGTAACATATTTCTGCCAGACGAATATTTTCGTTCTTCCAGTAGGTAGTAAGTGCCACCATGACAGTAACAGTGGAGCCAATATCAAATGACAGGCTGTATTTCGTGGTCCATATTCATCAACAACAGCTAAAAAGGTAAAACACTCAACTCCTGATGTACACAGCAACGTATCCTAGCACTGGTATCAAAGAAAAAAAGAGAAAAGCTTCATCCAAGGAAGTGCAAAAGGAAGAAACCCTGTAAATAGTTCATCAGCACAGTTTTCCTTCTTCAAAATTTCAACGGTGCTGAAGAGAGAGTGCAACAGTACTTAGAGCTCTCACCTCTTGGGAAAAAAGAAAATACACAAAAAAACCCAAACCCAATACCTTAGATTACTAAGTCACCAAAATGCATTGTCCTCCTTTCAAAACCACTGTATTTTCATTGTCGTTTTACTGAACAAAGATGCTTGTTCTTAATACTTGATAGCAGATTTTATTCCAGTGCAAGGGACTTTTGCTAATGCACTGACCTAAGTACTATTTTTTACGATACTCTGCACGATAATTACATGCATACAAACCAATCATCTTGACTGTGTAAAGAAAACTGGTCTGGAGTTTTCTACACATCAGTTATGACACTATGTAGGGCTCAAACTTTAAATCCAACACCAAGAAGCAGCTGGCAATTTTCTCTTTCATCTCTGCTACAAGTTCGAGTGGAAGGTTCTTCAGTTTATCTGTTGTGCCACTTGGGCTGGACTGTAAAACATCACTACATCTATTTCAGATGGAGGAAGGGGTGAAAATCTATCAGATACAGTTCATTGCCACAAAAAAAGGAAGAAAAACTGTCTTTTCAATCCATTCTTAATGAAGCTTAAACAGTTTTTAAAACAACTAATTATAGGCCTGATCGTAAGATGTTATGCTGCAGACCAAATTAAAATGCTACCGTATGTATGCGTGTGCATCTGTATACATTTATATATACATACACACATATACATATAAATAAAAAAGGAAGCACCCTTTTTTCTTACTGGTAAATATTCAGCATTTTCTTTTATGTAGATATTATCACAGTTTACTGTGTATAACACCCTATAAAGGGACACGTAAGATGTTTTTCATTTTCTTGCCATTAAAGCCACACATATGGCTAGTATTCAAAAACATGCAGTGCCACCGATTAACGGAGTAAAACAATTATTAGGTACAATATCAGCTCTAAGAAACACATAATATATTTAAATTCAAAATGTATTTTACCCATTTGTACAGATAATTAATACACTCCATTATTTCATAGGAACTCTTCTTAAAAAAAAATCAGCACAAATTCACAGGAAATAACTGTCAAAGGAATTCCATAGCAGCATATGTAGTGAGTCACTGGGTGAAACTCTTTTTTATGAACACGTTTGGAAAGTTGGCATTCAGTTCTAGGACAACTCTATTATCAATCTGTGAACAGAAGGACACATCAAGTAAAGAAAGATCTTTACAAGACTCCAACAATTTTCTTAAAGATGCTGCGCTTACCATCCTTGTCCCTGTTTGAAAACAAAAAAGAAAGAAAAAAAGCAAAGTTAAAAAGAATAGTTGTTTGTTTTAAAGCTGCTAATACTACATGAAAAGAACGCTACTAATGCAATTTTTATTTACATTAGTTCAATTAGATTTCAAATGAAAAACTTCTCAGTGACAGTCTTTGCATAATTTTTGCCTTTAAGAAGCCTGTTGCATTTTCCTAACTCAGCTATTCAATTAGATCATGAGCTTCTTAGGAAAAACTGTACAACTTTGAGAGAAAATTCTAAATACAGAAGTTGACCAAAGTATCCAAAGCCACAAGAGCCAGTGACTAGATCCTGGGCTTTGGCTACAAAGAAAATACTATGCTACACTCATGTTCTCGTGACTTTTCTACTAGCTCCAATGACTGGCACAACACACACTATTATAGGCTCTACCAATTCCAGATACATCAGCAAGGCTTCTAGGGCTCTAGAGTGTGTATAGAGTGACACTCGCATCATGCAGGAACAGCTCTCAAAAGACCACCACTGTTCTCTTATATCACTCCGAAAGTCATGCCTCCTATTTATTTGTATAGAAGCTAAAACAGATAGAATAACGTTACTTTTAGGAAAAAAAAAAAAAAAAAGCAACAATGCATCCACACAACCATTGTACTTGACTGAAATCTAGTCAGTACAGTCAATGCAGAACAAGATTCAACTGACAAGGCACTGATGACTCAGTTGCTTAAAGTGAAGTGCCTGGTGCTCCCTTGGGATCCCTTAGGCCATGCAGACACCCACACAGATCTGGCAGATAGGCCACAGGACTGACAGGAGATCCATGCCTTACTGCAGGCATGTCCAACCCGAGGCCTGTGGGCTGCATGTGGCCTGGCACAGCTCATGCTGCAGCCCACCCCGCTGCTGCCACACCATCGTGGTGGTGGCACTTCCCCACCGAGTAACTCAGCCTGGCCCCAGATGTGTACCCATTGTTCAGCAACAACCAAACATTGCTGTGTGGCACTGTCTGGGCTGACCAGGTCACAGGAAGGGCGCAGTGCAGTGCTAGTTCAAGTTATGGCAAATAATTTTATGCATTTTGACACACTGGCTATGCGCAGTCCTGTGAACAGCAAAAACAGGCAGCTGTGGTTTCTGTATTGATAAAAGACCTTGAGAATAGGTTTCAAGATTGCAAAACAAATCATCTATTTTTTGGTATATTTGTGACTCCATTTTCAGTCAACACAAATACAGTATGGGAGAATTTTAAATTGGAATGCATGGAGTTGCAATCAGAGATTCAACTCAAAGGAAAATTGATCATGTCTCTACTAGACTTTTATAAAACCTATCTTACCAGAGAAAGATACCCTTGCTTCACAATCACATATTGTTCACATCATCACTTTTTAGCAGTTCATGTATTTGTGAACAACTATTGTCAAGGATGAAGTGCAAGAAGTATAAAATTTCATTAAAAATCTCTGATGAACACCTTGAGAAGCTGTCGAGAATTGCATCACTTTCATTAAACCAGAATGATGCATTAGCCTCACAAAAACAAAGTCAAGTATCCCACTAGTTATATGTTCCTGTTGCTTTTTTTTTTTACATTTTAATAAAAAATATAAAAAATAAAAGAAGGTTTGTTGCCTATTACATTAACTATATTATGTATTTTATTGGGGCCAGTGGTGCAATGGATAACATGCCTGGCTATGGATCAGAAGACTGTAGGTTCGACTCCTGCCTAGCTTGTTCATTTTTCCCCAGCACAGGAAAGATGAAGAGCTGCTGGAGCAGGCCCAGAGGAGGGCCATGAAGATGATCAGAAGGCTGGAGTACCTCTCTTATGAACAAAGGTTGAGGGAGTTAGCCTTGTTTAGCTCAGAGAGGAGAAGGCTCTGGAGAGACTTCACTGTGACCTTCTAGTACTTAAAGGAAGGTTATAAGCAGGAGGGGGACCGACTTTTTACATTAATAGTGACAGGACAATGGGAGCTTTAAACTAAAAAAGGAGAAATTTAGGTTAGATGTTAGGAACTAATTGTTTACTCAGAAGGACGGTGAGGTGATGGAACTGGTTTCCCAGAGAAGTTGTGGATGCCCCATCCCTGAAACCGTTCACAGCCAGGTTGGACAGGACTCTGGGCAGCCTGATCTAGTGGTTGACAACCTTGTCCATGGCAGGGGGTTGGAACTAGATGATCTTTAATGTCCCTTCCAACCTAAGCGATTCTGTGCCATGCAGCCCAAGACAATTCCTCTTCACTCAATGCAGCTCAGGCAAGCCAAAAGGTTGGACACCCACGCCTTACTGGAACAGCTGGTAGCTAGGCAGGTTATTCCAGAAAGTAAACGAAGCGTGGATGTCTACAGTGTGACACACTGCTCAATTTCTACTGACTCTAAAGAGCTTATGCATTCAGCAGACCTGTGAATATCTACTGGTAGACATCTATTGGTAAAGCACCGGCATTTCACTTTTTCTAAATCATTCATACGGTTGATGGAACACTTTTCCTCTTGCTTTGTCATCTGGTTACTAAGTATCACAGGATCATTTTGCAAATCTTCAGCCTTAAGTTCTTCAGCTTTACATTTTTCTTTCTTAACTGCTTGTCCATTATCAGCAAGTTCTGGTAAGGCATTATTCACCCCTTTGCCTGTATTACTCATGAACAGATGAAACAGTACCTATCACATTATGGATCCTTGGTGACCACAGCAGTGACCTAATTTCATTGTGCAAAGGGACAATGCATTCTTATTCTCTGCTTTTTCTCTTTGAAACTCCTTCTCTAAGACAGAAAACAGCTTGTTACAAAAGCAGAACAGCCTTGGTAAAAACTTTTGAAAATCTAATCCTATCCAGATTGTATCAGTGTTTATCTTCACCACAAACTCCAAGGAGTTCTAGGTTTGAAAGACCTAACAGGTGGAAGATCTCACAGGGATGGAGCTCTCCTTCACAATATCTTAACGCTCTTCATGTTCAGTTGCACAGTGTCTGTAATCCTTCACTTCTCTAGCGCTGAGGCTGATTTAAGCGACAAATCATACACCAGAAGTAAGACCAACAGATTTGCATCTCAGCTCATTTAGAACTGCTGCATAAATATCAGTCCCAAAAATTTATTGTTGTTCAAGTTATTAATTTGTTCAATAGCTTCCTGTTTCTGCATTACAGTTTAAGACAGCTTTCCAGGCTAATCTCCTGGAGAGAATGGGTCTGAAGTTGCAGCCTACCTGAACCCCCTTGCAGCAAGCACTAATGGAGAGATGTTTTCCTGCAAGAGCCTTCTAGTACCTGAATGGGCAGATCCCACATTGTTTACCTACCAGTCTCAGTAATTCTCCTGTAATCTTCTTCCAACATACCTGAAATATCACTTCAGCACTACCTTTAGCCAACAGCTCCTTAATAGCCCATCTCTGCCTCACCGTGACGTTGTTTCACCTTACTATTTTCCTCCTTTGAACAGGACTCATTTCCAGAAAGATGACTGCTCCTAGTAGTCTCCTGTAGTTCTCTGTGTAAGCATGAGGGTCTCTAAGTGTGGTTTTCACTTATTCTGGGGTAGAACCTTCGATTAGTTATCCAGGGACATCATTTGTAAACAGTCTTTGTTATCACGTCACTGAATTTGACCTCACCTACAGGGAGGTAATTAAGGAGCATCATTACTGTGATTTTTAACTCTCTTAATCATTATATATTCACTGTCACCACAATGGTCAGGTGGTTGATATAACAGTCCTGTTGGCATGCACATAAATCTTGTGATATTCTTTAGTTATTTACTTAATCATAATTGTACCATAGTACTGTCGACCTATCAGAAGGATCTGCTCTAACGTTTCAGCTGAAACTCACGGAAAAAAATTACACTATCATCCTTCCACCAAACCTAAAATTGCTACTGCATTAGCACCTTCATTTAAAACTAGTTTTGTTTGTCCATCTCAGCTTTTAAGATTAAAAACCAAATGTTTCTACAAAATGCTAGATATAGATGCCTAGCCATTTTGTATGTAGGATTCCTTCCTATCTGAACTTTGACATTTGCCCTACGGCTTCATCTAAGACTTTTAATGGATTTAGAACTGAATAGGTCATCCAAGTACATGCTTTACTGCACCTTTCTTTCTTCCTCCCCAAACTTAAAATTTTATGTTAGGGAAAGACTTTTTCCAAAGCTAAAAAGGCCAGTAACCTGGTTGGTGTTTGGTCATCCACACCAGGGAATAAGCAAACATCATCCACAGACTTACTCTGAGTTATACAAGGCAGAATTAAGGAGACACATTTCCCAAAAGCACATTTAAAAGCATTTCAGAAGTATAATACAGCACGGTTTTCCTTGCCTTTCAAAAACTAACAATATTTGCTAGTTACCTACATTGCGCATTTTCCTATAGTTTGGAGGCTTCTGGACCTTTGTTATTTACTATAATTTTTCCTACGTTGCCCATTTCTTCGAGTAAATTCATAACTGGTGTAACTAAAGTCTGCCTTTTTTTTTCTGCTGCTCAGTTTATTCTCCAGAAAAAAAAAATAAATCTCTGGTATCCTTTTCATAAAAGGCACTTTGAGTAATGATTTGTTTGCAAGAACAATTATGTTTATTAGCTGCAAATGATTTCATTTATATGCATCATATATCCAAGTCCTCATACTCTAGAGCAGTTAAGGACTGAATGACGGGTACAGAAGTACCACATCTGGAAAACTGCCAGAGTTCCAACTTCTCGGGCAAAAAGAACTGCTACACAAATAATAATTAAGAATAATATTTAAGGTTTTTTTAAAAGAAGATGTGCCTCCTGTAATTTCATTTAAAAATGCATTAATGAGAAACTTTCAAAAAGATGCATGCGAAGAAAAGCTTCCAGCTTTTACTCAAAAATAACACACAGATGTTGCTAGGCTAAGAAAAGGAGATACCCTGGAAATAACTAGCTCTATTCTCCCATTCACTCTCACTTTCCCTTTTCTTCCCTAACCAACCAGATTAGCCTTTTATTCTTTACATTTTACTCAATTTATAGCACTCAAATTATAAGTTTAAATAGGGTGCACACTTATATGTTTGAATTGGCTAGCTATGTGTTGATGCTCTCAAGAGAAAGCTGAAGATTTTGACAGCTGGCAAGGGGGCAGCTGGGTTTTCTGTTGCTCAGAAATGTGTAGGTGGTGCTGGTATGTAGACAGTAGTACATGAATTCTGCAGTAACAAGGGTGCCTACTTTTTATTACTCTTTGTGCAACACAGACACAGTTAAGACTTTTGAGAAGTGAGCTTAATACAACTTATCGTTCACCCTTGATAGCAGGTGGTAGACTTACAGCAACACAACTAAGCAGCTGATATGGCATACATTTAAAGTTTTTGGCATTGCCAATTCAGGTGGTCACCTGTCTTGACATGAAGTTTCTGCTGCAAGTTTTATAACGCTGGACAATGTACTGCACCACTATAAAAGTGTCAGATAATCATAGCTGGATCATTCTACATTCCTCAAGTGAACAAGAAGTAGGGGACTAATTCCTGTATAGTCCACCATGTCTACTAGTGGAAAAGATGCAGGCAGAGAAGTAGAAAATGCTCGTAAGTAGGCAGCTCAGTATGCAATGGGTAAAAGGAATCTCAGAACTAAAGAACTCAAGATACATACTCATGTACTTAGTGGCACACTTACATCATACTTCTTCCTAACTGTACTATAAACACAGCAGATATAAATCCAAACCATAATTTTAACAGAAGTTTACTTTCTGAAGTATGCTTTACACACTGTTTAAACAAAGCTACCCATCAAACAATGCTTTATATGGGTCAATAATTTTATGCAGCCCTTGGAAACTGGCAATTTTCATCTTCTTTCATTGTACTGATTCAAGAATAAGGGAGATTGAGATTTTTGGTAACAACTTGTAGATAATTCAACTGGATATCCTCTAGTGAGCACCATGCTGAACCCAAAATGCAGTTTTATCAGGAAAGGTTGACTACAAACCCACTTGACTCAGTAATGCTGGTAGGCACCTAGCAAATGGATCAGAATTCCTCTCCATGTTCACACATTTTTCTACGAAAACATCAATGAGATGTTAAACTGAATTCAAATGCGAATTCAGTTGTTAAAGGAGAAGTATGGCAACAAACCTTCAGTGCTGGCAGAGAGGCAGCAGAACTAGCAGACTTATCTGCAGGCTTAACACAACTGAGCTATTCATCCCGCAGCCTTTGGTACAGTGAAAAGGTCAGACCAATTTGTGGGCAGACACAATGCCATTGTAATAGCATGTATGTGGGTGGTCAGGAGAACATACGTGTTTATGAAAGACTGTATTCACTATGCCTTTTGGAAACTTTTCATGTCTGAACAGTGAAATATAAATCCCTAATAGTCTAGCTACAGAACAGATTCCCTTAACCACAGGCAAAAACATATATTATCACCCAAAAACTTGTGCATTAATCCAGAACAATATGTACTAAATGGAGTTAAGTTTTCATCTGTTCATTCTCCTCCCATGTCGGAGAGAAGGTAACTTCCTCATTTATAGATGAGTAAAACTATTTCATGGTAGAAGAGCATTTACTATCTAGATTGTGGTGACAACTTGAAGCCATATGGTAAATTTTTGTAATGAGAAATACTGATAATGTTACAAGCAAGTTCAAGGCTTATTTGAGTAAAAGGCTCTGTTTCTCTGGAGCATCAGTCCCAATCTAAATGTAATACTTTCTCAAAAATTATTAAATATTGAAAATATGCAGTGCAGCTACTTTCTTCTCGTTAATAATTTAAATCTTCGTTTTTCAACCAACCCTGTGAAAATAAGTTAGTATGAGGATGAAGAAATTTTCTCTACATCAATGTCAAGGCTACCATTGTTGTCGTAGACTGTTCCTTTTAAAGAAAATCTCACATTCCACCACAGAAAGAATAAAACTACAATTCTCAAAGTCCTTTCTCAAGAGTCCAAAGTATATTTAGTTTGGATTTCCCTAAATATTTTTAGCTACAGACACTGCAGAGGATTAGAAATCTAAGATTTGATGCACTCTTTGCACCTCATCCCTTCCTTCCCACCTCAGTGGTGAGTCCATTTTAAGTTTTGTTATTAATGACATTTTTCTCTTTAAAGAGACAAATTCAATTCCTATTTAAAATTACCAAGACTGTTAATACTGCTTGGTGTTTCTGCATTGTGCAAAAGCAGAAATCTGTTTATTAATCACAGACTCCCACTGTAAATACACTTTGTCAAACTTCACAGAAATAAAGCAAAAAAGCAGAAACAAAAGGAATCTGGATCTTCTGAAAGCAAAATCAAAATATGTCCATTAAATATACTGATTACTGTGAAACTAAAAGTCATTGGAACAAGTCCACACAATTCTCAGCTTAAGTAATTAACACTAAACAATCAAATTACACAGTCAGTAGAATCCCAAGGATTTATATGTCAGAAACCCACTCCAGTAATACTTATCTCTCATTTTTTCACATGCTAAGCCATATTTTTATTTAAAAATGTCTAAGAAGGCAGTTTGACCACATGGATTCCTTTTATAACTCATAGGCTTCTGAGAACGGTAAAATATATACCAACATTCCTACATTTTCTTACCCAATATATCTAGCTGCCGTAAATGAGTACAGTTAGCTGCAAGCTCTTCAATGTCTGTGTCGCACACAGACCTGTTGGCCGTAAGAAAGAGCTTTTGTAAGTTCGGGAGTTTGCGCGCGAGGTTTGTGAAACAGCCCGTACTGCTCTGTAACGTGGGGCACCAGCCGAGATCAAGTTCTTCCAAAAGCTGGCAGCCTGAAGCCAACTCTGCTATTCCATTTTCAGTTATGTTTTTACATCTCCACAAATCCAGACTGCGAAGCTTTTTGCATTTTGCTCCCATCATGCTTGCTATAAGATCATAGTCTTCAATCTGCAAGGAAAATAAACACTTTGTCATCTATACCACCCTTCCAGACACACACAGGTGTTTCAAGATTTACTTGCTAACACATCTACAGATCCATCCTAAGCATTTGTCACTTCTAAAGAGCTCTGAAAATTACTCACTGTACACTGAGGTCTACTCCTACATAAGACAAAAATAAAGTTCCTATTTACTCCCAGACATACGTGCTTTTATATTCAGTTGACACTGAGGATCAGTGAAAATGCAGTTAGAAGTTCATTTTCTTTGAAAACTCCTTTTCTTCAAGAGATTATTAAAATTGCTTTTATGACAATAGGAACGGCAACTGTAAGTGTATGTGCATTAAAGAGGGCACCTATTTCCATTCTAGGTTGATTATCTGCTACACTTCCTTACGGAAGCATTACTATTACCTCGGATAAGCCAAAGGGGCTCAAAGTACTCCAGCTCCACAGGTAGAAGGAATGAAATCCACTATCAAAAATCACTGAAAGACTAGAGTTGTTGGAAAAATATCACACTGCCTTCCCCATCTGTCCACAAGTCAAGGTGGGAAGGCCAAGTCAATTCTGCTTTGTTACTTGCTTCTTAAACTACAAGGAAGTTTACCTGATGAGTTACCAGATGTGTTCATCATCAGAGACAGCAAGTTAAGTCCCACTGCATACAACCCTGACATGCATATTCAATAAAGTTTAGATGAGCTCTGTGCAGAAATTCCAAGCCCCGCATTTTCTTTCTTTAATTCAGTGTGTGTGCCCAGGAAGTCTATGACTCAAACAGCTTCTGCTGAAAACATTCTCATGTTTATGACTGTAATAACACACACAAGTGTTGGCTTGCTAGGAATGATGACTTGGTCTGAATTAAAAAAAAAAAAAAAGTCCTGACTATTTGTTTTGGAAATACAAAGTGACTACACATATAAGGAATGTCGAAAATTTAGGAAAAGGATGAAGAACAATGGAAAAAAATGCAAGCTAGATTTTAAGCCTACAAAATTGACATACAATCTTTAAGAAGATGACTAAGTTACATCCAGCTTAAATCTTTCAGAAGTTTGATATCTCATCTAACATCAACCCAGCATTTAACATGTCTTTGTGAAACACAGGTCCAGGTCAAGTTTACAAGTTCAGGTATGCAAACCCACATGGCACTCCAGCTACTCACCATGACACAGCTGCCCAGGCTGAGGTGCTGAAGCTCTGAGCAGAAGTTCAGGATACTGAGCAGGGCTGTTTGCTGCCACCAGGGAACGCATCAGAAGGAAATATGGAACGTGAAACAAAGAGAAGAGGTCAATTAAGTATTAAAGGCTGTCACTGCATTTCCTGAAACACCGCTCAAAACTCTGTTACAGACACCACAAATGCCACTTAATGAGTCCCCAGGTAATCTGCCCATTGATTGGCTTAAAGTAACAGTAATCATTACAAACCTTTACGCGAGTCACTTCGGATGTGGTTTTGCATTGCCCTGAAGAAACCTATACACTCATGACCTATCAGCTCATTTCCCCCAGGAAAGCTGCTGAAGAATAAGTGTGCTAAGTTCAAACAACAGGCGAGGCCAGACCAAAAACACAGAGGGCTGGTGACACACCAGCAGAACAGCAGAGCTCTGACATTCTCCAATCGGCCGCAGCCTGATGGAACTGCCAATAGAGCAGCGCAGCATTGGGACCGAGCTGGTGACTTTAATGTCAGAGGAGTCTCTGTGCTGACAGGGATGCTGACAACCATTGAGCACCTGTCACTACCAGCATGCAGGCTGAAACAGATATAATGTGTACTTTACAGTCATGTTTCTGCCATTTAACACAGCCATTCTTTTCAGAAAGTACTGCACGTTACTCAGCCTGAAATTATACTGGAACGCCAGATGCATCTTATGAAATGTTAAGTACATGGCTATTCTGTTCCACGACAAGAGAAAATTCACGTTTTTTTATTTGCGTTTCTAAGATAGAGAAAAGACTCCTCTGCATTGTCTGTAGCCATATACTGTTTTGTGGTTTGAAACATACTCAAGTGCAAAGAAGAATACAGCCTGGTATTCAAAACAGAAATATCTGTGCATCATACTTGAAACATTTACCACTTTATTAGGTTTTTGTAAGCTTGAAAACTACAGTAAGTTCCATAACATACCAATAACTAAAGTCTGTGGATGTATATAGGATACACAACAGCTTCTCACACACAAAAAAAGCAATATATAAAGGACAAAATCAGCTGCTAATGTGTAGAATTCCTACAGGAACTCTCGTAAACAATTTGTAGGCATGTGTACTATAAAAGATAGATAGATATATATAAGCTAATATAAGTTTGCTTGTTTTCACAAACTTTACCATAAAGTGCTTTACTTAGTTTTTTCAGTCATTATATTCCAATGAAACTGAGCAGGAACATTATTTTTTTCATGGCACCGTGAAGAACTATCTGATCCCTTGCACTGAAACACTGGCAGATGCAGAATAGAGACAGTGGGCAGAGTACTCACGGAGACCATTCCAGACATCTAATTTAGGCATCTCCAGGGAGCAATTAGAAACACCCAGCACTTAACATGGATGGAACTTCAGCTGCCAGCTTGGCCTTCTGAGATTTGATTTCCCAAAAGCAGCCTGAAGGTTGAGGGTACAAACAAGCCATCCTCGCAAATATCTTTGCAGAGGTCTTACAAAGCCACTGTCTGCTTGCTCAATTGACTTTCATTTATGTTTTTAAAGAGAAGGGTAGACTAGGGAATTAAATATAAAAGCATTAAAAAGTCATTATAAAAGAGGTAACAGTTAGGAGCACTTTAAAGCTAGTAAATGCGTAAATATCCAATGTGCTTTAACTAAAGTACTTACTAAGTGCGTGCTTTATTTGGAGCATTAAAACTGAAAAAATTAGCAACTCCAATAGAGTGAGACATCCTCTATTCTTCACCTCACTGAAAGCTATGAGCCTTAGAACCTACTCAGACTTCCAAATTAAATAAATAAATAAATCCTCACACCTCTCTATAGATCAGAGCTAAATACATCCATCTCTTAACCCTGCTAAGCAGGTTTTCTGCAGGTGACTCTACAATAAAACCAAATACCTCAATGTATTTGATCATGTTCTTTCAGCAATAGTTTCTAAAGTGGAATTTAAACAATGGCCTGAAAGGATACAGAGCAGCAATACTTTCCCTTAATTGACATAATTCAGAAGTGTATAGATACTCTGAGCAGACCGTAGGATGTGAAATCTATTCCATAATGACCCTCCTTCAGGGAAGAGTGAAATAGGTGAGGAGATCAATATTCATAGTGGTCTTGATCACAAAAGTGAGCTAATGTGTTAACTTGAACAGGAATTTGGTGACTCAGAATACTTTAGTCCGAGGGAGTCCTTCCTGTACTATGTGCACTGAGCCCACATTTTCAAAGGTCTTTTCTCAACTTGTAATAGCTAAAGCATTACTTTAAACAACAATCTAAAAAAAAAAAAAAGGGAAAAAAAACAACAGGAAGAAGATAAGCACCAGAAACGTGAGTAATAAAAAAGCATCGTGGTAGAACACCACAGCATTTGGCACAGCCTGCCAAATCTAGCCCAAGAGTAAACAATAAGTTACTCAAAAGTAGCTATACTCAGTGTAGGTTAATTCCTCTTCTGGAGTGCACACATGCCTCCACACAAGAAAGCAGACTTTCTTCAGAAGCAGTGTCTGTTCCTCTATAACTGGAGGCTGTTTCTGCATATGTCAAGGAAAAAAAAAAAAAACACCTTTCTTTGCATATGCCTAGTTGAGCCTCAGTCAATTCCGAATACAGGTGGTAAAGGACATCAAAATAGCAGGAAAGAATGGCAGCTCACAGAATCCATATGCACTGCATATAAAGGACTATCATTGTAATAACCTGACTCTGTTTCAAGCCATCTGTCTGTACAATTCATCTCTCTGACTTGTCTTGAACATAAGATGAGTGATAACACTCCTCTGTAAGCAGAGAAGAGTGAGGCAATCACCTGACCTTGAAGCTGTAACGCAAGCCAAACCTCAGATGTCAGAGCTCATTATAAGAGGAGCAGAGGCCACCTAAATTCTGGACCAGCAAGCTCCAACTGGAGAGAATCCAATTTCACTTTCTTAGCCAAGCAGAGGCTGTCAAATCAAAGACTCCCCACATAACACTTCATTTGTGAGCTTAGTAGCCAAGATACGTATAGTTTGGAGACTTTCTAAGGTTTCCCTGAGCAAAGGTAAGGGCTGGCTTTGTACCTGCTCCCCTTCATGCATGCTCAAACTGCAGAAGGAAAACAGTAGACACCTCAGTGGTCCAAATTTCTTCTGCCATCCAAGTCAAAGCAATAACTGGTGAATAGTCGATTTTTATAAGATGGCACAAACAGCAGGAAGAGTAGCTCTAAGCAGCCAAATATGATCCTATTATCCATTTCCGGAAATGGCTTTCAGATGATGAAAATGCATACAGCTGAAGCCATGCACAAGTTGCTTTAAGAGAGAAGACTGACATCAAGCTGCACAGAAGGATGACATGTTACCGCTGTTAAACACAGCCTTATAGAACAGATTACAGAAATATTTTAGGGCACAACAGTTAGTCCTAAACCTCAGAAATGGGAAGGAGACACCCTGAAGAGTCTCTGAAGTCTTTAAGAACAGGCTAGACTAACATGTCAGAAAGGACATCAACAGAGCTGATCCTGTCTTGGACAAGAAGAGAGAGATTACCTTTTGAAATCCTAACTCATTCCACACGAGACATGAGAGTTCTGCCCAAACATGAATAAGTCTTTCATTTGGTAAAACAGGCTGGCCTGGAAGACATTTATGTGCTGTGTATACAACAGTTAAATAGTTGATATTGGACTAACTTCTATCCTACCTGCCTTTGTAAAGACCTTGAACATCACATGTACATTCTGACTTGCAAGTCGCAAGAGTGCAGCTGGCTTGAATGAACAGTGGAGAAATTGAATACTGGTGTCAGAGTAATACACTTGTAAGGCTGAATCCTGCTGCAATTGTTTTCAGGATTTTTTGCATTCATGATCCAGCCAGAAGTGCAAATTATTTCTGATGTTGGTATGATAAGGAAAAGCATCCAACAGATATCCTGAGCTTAATATCCTTTCAAACAGAAAAGCCCCTTCTGTCTGTGGTACACTTGGCTCACCCATGAAAGATAGACTTTCAGTCTTGGACCATTTACTCACTGCAGTTTCACTGTCAAGTAGTCAGGAATATAAAAGAAGTGCTTAAGCTTTTTAAAAATACAAAAGATGGCTATGATATACTGGCTATACCGTAATAAGTGTGAAAACAAGTAAAATGCATTCTATCTATGGAAGACTAATGGAAGAACTACAGAAAAAAAATAATGCAGTTTTACTTCTAAGGTTGGGATAAGTCCATACCTTTTTATAAGCTCTTTATAGGAAAAAAATCTTAAAAATGTCTTTTACTTTTAACACTGGGAACAAAAATCGGACTGTTTTTTTTTCCCCTACAGTGTAATCAGAAGAAGCGTGTCTGAGATAGATTGAGAATTCTTGCAGCCCCCTCAATGAAACGAGACAGTCTAAATCTTTTACAAGACTTTTGTTCTACTGTAATTTTTTCTTCATTTTTTTCTATGAAGTGAATGCTGACAAGAATGTCAAACTCTGATTAAAGACTGCTTTCTCCATTCTTTAAACCAGGTTTCCCTTGCTTACTGTATCTTTTAATCACAGAATTACTAAATCTCTGGCTAACCACTTACCCAAGAAAAAGTCTGAGTTTGGAATGAATATATATTTTAACATTAAAATTTCAAGTTGGAGTAGAAAAAAAGCTTCAATTCCTTCTCTCCATGATTGCATTATATGAGAGGACAAAGTTGTTATTATTTTTTCTTATCAGTTCCAAATGACAGCCTCATCTCCGATGTTCCCTGCCCCATGCCCCCAATCCTGTTGTTTCCACTTACGTTCAAATAGTTATATAACATTAGTTTCAGGCAAATATCAGATAACATGCCTATATTTGCAGGCTTACCACAACGAGAATATTGCATTTTTCCATAATATTAAGGAATTAATTTAACAGAGTTCCTAAAGACCACAATTTCTTTTCTCATATTTCAGTTACTTATCTCTCCTTTAAAAACGCATCTTGAAGAGTCTTTGCAGTGAGTTGCTTTTGCATATGAATTTATGCAGTTGTTATATTTAATAACAGGTGCTATCACAGTATTTACTGATATTTCTAGGTGTCATTTTCATCTTATTCTACTGATCTATGTTAAAATATTGTTTAAAATATTTGCTTTCAGGTTAGAATCGGGGTCTTTAGGACCATATTAACCAATTGTACCAGCTAACATTTATACAACTTGATTCCACAAACAATCACCTTTTCATAAAGCAAACAGAAAATCATCAGAAGATTTGATTAGGCCAAGAGTAAAGATTTACAGAACCCTAAATACTCAGCAGTCAAGCAACAGCTGTCACATGCTGTTTGTGTACAAGTCAAATCCACATTTCTCAACGCAGTCAGCTAAGAAAGTTGATATAGCAATTAGACACTTACTACAGGACATCAACAAACAGTATACATGTGATGCTTCACAGTTGTATTTCGGGATGCTATTTATCTGACAGAACACCTGACAACAGTATTCCTTTCAATAAGAACAAATAACCTGAGTGCAAATTCAACACGCAAGCGTGTCAGTTGGGCAACCAAGAGATAACTGCAGAGTACTCTTAAGTACTCTGTTTTCCTAATAAAAGTTACAGTCAATGTCCTGTCCCTTAACATTTTGCAATGAGAAATAGATGGAAAGGAGAACTGGAGATCTACAGACAAAGGTGAGGCCAATGAAATGTACCATATCTCCCAACCCTTCAAGTGAACCCATATCCTCCGAAGTTAAGCCTTCAAAATATTCTCAGAAATTCATTCACAAAAAGCTTTCTCTACTCATGATCTGGACAGGAGCTTTCCTTTTGTCCCCAGAAGGTTTAAATTTACAACAAAGGAGATCGGAAGCAGCTTGTTCAGGCTGACAAACTTACAGCTATGGGAACAGATGAGATCAAAACAACTCAGACTTCAGCATACACATCATAAGTGCTGCCTCTACCACTGCAGAGACAAAACTGCTTCATAGGCAACTGCCTCATCCTGCACAGAAATAATACGGCACAGCAATTACTGACATGCAGTCAAAAGGTAAAGATCATAAAGCAATTAGCAAATGAACATACCAAACAGATTACAAACTCCCTCAAAATAATCAGCATAAAATAATGAACAACTAAAATGAAACCTCATAAAGATGAGCATATACCTATGAAGAACCCCGGGATAGATAAAGCTGGTTATCAGCTCATGGGGAAAAAAAGAGGAAGGAAACAATCATTTGCCTTAAGAAAAATAAAAACAAGCTCTCAGCAAATCAAAAAGAGAATCTTGTGTGCATTACCACTTGACATTGAGACAATGGTCTCAACACAGGTTATTTATTGGGATCAAACAATCTTAATCAAAAAGGCTTTTGAAAGTTTTTACAGAGCAGCCTCACTAACAGGAACCAAGGCCAAACCTTTTGGAATGACAGACTAGTGACTGCAAGCTCAGCCCCTTTCCAATGTCACACAAACAGTTCAAACCTCCTTTGGAATGAGCTGCCTTGCTCAACGGCTTTCGTACACTACTATTCACCAAAGCCATGTTTTGAAGAATGGAATGGTTAGTGATTCAATGGGCAACATAGTACTCTTTTCCCCAGCAAGAACTCATGTAAAATAGGGGATACTTGCAGGGACTTTAAATACATATGCTGGTTTAATACAGACAGGATGTAGGATATATAGGATGTGGCCATCACATGGCTTTTGTGACAGCTTTAAAATATATATGAATACATATATAAATATATCATAGAATCATAAAATGGCTTGGGTTGGAAAGGACCTCAAGGATCATCAACCTCCAACCCCCCTGCCACAGGCAGGGCCTCCAACCTCCACATCTAATACTAGACCAGGCTGCCCAGGGCCCCATCCAACCTGGCCTTGAACACCTCCAAGGACGGGGCATCCATAACCTCTCTGGGCAGCCTGTGCCAGCACCTCCCCACACTCTTGGGGAAGAACTTCCCCCTGATATCCAGCCCAAAATCTTCCCTCCTTCAACTTAAAAACCATTTCCCCTTGTCCTGCCATCATCTGCCCTTGTAAAGAGTTGACTCCCCTCCTGTTTGTAGGCTCCCTTTAGGTACTGGAAGGCTGCAATGTGGTCTCCCTGCAGCCTTCTCTTCTCCAGGCTGAACAAGCCCAGCTCCCTCAGCCTGTCTTCATAAGGGAGGTGCTCCAGCCCTCTGATCATCTTTGTTGCCCTCCTCTGGACCCTCTCTGACAGCTCCCTATCTTTCACATCTTTCTATAAATATATATTTATATATGAATCAACCATGCCATAAACAAGTATTCAATGGTGTGTACCAAGTCCCTAGCTACATGCCCCACCTTGAACTCCTATAAGAAATACTGCTTTATTACCAACCAAATTCAGCTGCCGCATCTATAAGAATGAACACCTGACATACCTTTTAATGCAAACATTCTTGTTGCCTCGTTCTGGACAGCTACAGTACCAACATCGTCACTATCATCAGATGCATTCGAAGTCAAACTATTCAAAAGTGAAGGATGGAAAAAGAGAACGATGACAATGGCTGGCAGCAGAACTCAAGTCACAGCTAGAGATGCTATGGGCGCTGTGGCATGGCCTGACACCACGAAGGCCATGCACCTCCTGTGGGCCAGGCACACTCCACTCAACAGGCAGTTCGAGCTTTCCTGCATGAGGGGCTGCTCTCAAAAAGCCAACCGTTTCAGGTTTTGGTTTATGATGTTTTAAGTTCCAAAGTTTTGAGTGTAGAAACCTCAAAGCTGCTAAGGAAACAAAGAAAATCCTTTGTAAGCTCTGCTGATGAAGGAGTCCTGGGGAGCACCCTGTGCACAGCCCGAAGGAAGAGAAGGAGAGCGTGTTACCTGGGGCTGCCCAAAGGCCACGCTGGCAGCACTCACCTCCTGCATTCCCCTGCCACGGAAACAAGAAACTCCTGCCACTGGGATAACGACCTTACAGAGAAGACTGATGACTCTTCCCCTACAAGAAGCATCCTGGATTGTCCTCCTCTGCACAGTAGTTTCCCCTCCCACTACTACAAACTCTGCCAAATATAACTCTTGCCAAAATATTTCAGAAAGTGGAGATGATTACTTCTAACTACAGTAAAAACTAATCAAGACATTTAACTAGATGTGAACTCAGCTCTGGGGCTTCCAGAAATTCCCTAGTGAATAGCAACTGCTATATACTCCTGTGTACAGTGGAGACAAATAATCTCAATGGCAGCACATCACTGGATTCCTCTTTTGAACTACAGCTATTACTATACGTGACTACAGTACCTTTGGAATGGCAACTTATTTCTGTATGTAAAACCAGATGAAAGGAAGTTCTAATAATACTCCTTGCAAGAAAAAAAAACTCATAATTTGAACCCATTGTCAGCAATGGAGAAAACTCTTCCGTCCAGTTTTGGCTTATAGAAGCAAAAACAGAGAAAGATTGGGATTAGTATTTTCCCTCAATCCTTTAAAAAACAATAGATTGTAACTAATTTCTTACTTATCACAGTCTTTATCTTTTGCCAATGAAGTTCTATTTCATAGTTACAACAAAGAATGCTTTATCGTTACTAGAACTTCATGTGTTAAAAAAAACACGTAAGAAAGAAAACTCCTTGATCAGCAGACATCATTAAGGCCCTATATTGCCAATTTGTCACTGGCTCAATTCCCTTTTAAGAACATACCTTCTAGCTAGAGGCTTTCACTGTTTTTCAGTGTTAGCAACTCTTCATTCTAAGGATTTGTGCCCGAGCCAATGAAATTTTATCCAGGCTGAAAAGTCTCAGACAATAGTTCTCAGAAATACAGCATCACCCACAAGAGGTTACTTCTAACAAGTCTGATTTTATGTCAGCATTAACATTTTCATTGCTCATGACATAAAAAAATAAGAGCTTTTACATTTACCACTAAGATTCCTATGCATCTTCTAGGTATCTAAAATCCTCCGACACCTTTTCTAACAGCTGCCAAGTTCCAAATTTACTCTTGTTCAGAGATATCTTGTTATAATCTGTAAATACAATACTTTCTTTAAAATGCGTGCAAAACAAGGTCATTTGGCCAGTGCAATTTGATTTTAATTCAGTTCATTTTGTATTTCAATTTGTATTTGTAATACAAGCTTTACATTTTTTCTTCACACATTATAAAGAATTCATCATACAACGCAACATGAAATATACAACCATACATTAAAATTTACAGCCAGCAATAATGAGACTCAAGTTTTTCCTACTGTAATTGTGGTTTTGGTTTCTTTAAAAGAGAATTTTGACAGTGCTGCGTATATGGATGAAATACTTCATAATAAGCATTACATCAAGATAAGAAACTCAAGCCATAAAGACACACATTGCCCATTACTGTACACAACAATGTCTTCTTTGTTCATTGTGGTTTTTAAATATATCAATGCCAACAAGTGCTTAAATTATGCTGTGAATATGCTCTCTATGAATAAACACTAAAGAGTCATGTATCAGCAAATACCAGAACTTCCAGTTCAAAAACCCACAAGTATAATAGGGGTCTTGAGCTAGCAGAACTTATATTTACAAGAACTCGGGATTTGTTTCTCAAAGCATGTTACAAACTATTTCAAGCAAATGTAGAATCAAAACCTTTAATAATGAATTTAAAGCACTGAAAACAGCTGCATTTAGTGCAGAGAATCATAGTGATGTAAAAATTTTTGTTGTTGTTTGGCTTCAAAGAAGTTAACAAAAGTCACTGGGCACTCCTTGAAAGGCAGTGTGGAACACTTCAAGGGTGCTGGGAGCTTCTCTTCAGAGGTTTGAAATCAACTCTGTACACAGAAAATTCCACTCAGCAAGTCAAGGAAATAACACCATGCCTTAAGAATCAGCAGCATTATGACCAAAGATCATAAACTCTTCCAAAGTACAAATGAGGTGATTATCATGCTAAAAGATAGTACGCAGAACATCAGAATTGTGCATTTCGCTGAAAGCATACACTTAAAATCTGAAGCTTTGATTACAGAGACAATATGCTTTTTAAAGAAAAATCTGCTCAAAGGAAACAGCTAAAACAAGAAGAGACTGCCCTAAGGTTGCTCAGGTGATCACACAATACGTTGCAAATTTTGTTTTCCTATACCTCACACGTAAGAATTAATTTTCTGCAGAGTATTTTCTCAGAACTTATGTTTTAGTGTTACAATCACATAAGCAGAAAAGTATGACTAATTTAAATGTCAATTTGTCCCCTTTTATTCCATTACAAAAGAAAAGAGAAAGCAAGATGTAGTCTGAGTAATAAGACAGGTACATGGTAATTTGTTTTTATTTCAACACTTCTTTAATGTTAATGCTGTACTTTATAAAACATCATGCAGGAACATAAACAGCTTTATGACCATACAGACAAGATGGACACAGAAGGTTAATTCCATAATCTATGTTATTTAATCACACACCTAAATTAACAGCTAGAAGAACACGCTGTACTGTTTATGCAGATGTGCTCTAGCACAGCACTGCATTTTCAACAGGGATTGATACTTGCAGAGAAAGAATATAACCCCTTTTTCACAGGCATCACGAATAACAGAGAGGAGTACTTCTTCAAATGTCAGATAAAGCTTTAATTCCTATTTTTTTCTTTTATTTTTCTCTTTAGTGTTGCCATTTGGGGCACACAGAAATATGATCGCTTCCATTAAATAATTCAACTTGTGTTTACTTTGATCAGCTGTGACAATAAATTCATCTGACTGTTTACAAGCATAAAAGGTATCTCCTTTCCTATTTGATCTAATTTCACTATGTTTCAATTTCAGTGACTGTCTCTAACCGTGCAGTAAGATGCACACAAAAAATTGTGATACCCTATTGGACATCTCATTTCAGTCAACTTTTTACTTGTTTCTCTCCATATTCATTCCCTCTTCGCACTTTCACAACTGCTTCAAATTCTCCAGAAGCATATCGCCCCAATCCTACATCAAGGAGATTAATAAACAAGGATGCCACCTCTGCATCACAAAAAAAAAACAACCCACGTTAATATTTATGATAGGACCTGAACCTTTGCCATTCTAGAATATGATGTGAGAAGAAAATTAAGATTAAAAGAAAACTTGATTTGTTCTTAAGGAAAAAAAGCAAGCTACTGATTTATTTAGGGAAATGGTGTACCAAATGGAATGAAAGGATTTTTATTGGCCTTTTTCTTTTGGATTCAGAGAAATAATTTCTCTGCACAGAACCACAGCACACATAGCTTTGCTCATCTCACCTTCTTTCTTACTTTCTCTTAACAAACACATACTTGTTAGCAGTTTTCCTTAGTTGATTCATAGCCTCAGATTCTCTTCTCTGAGCAGCTCCAGCCAATAACAACATAATGCAAAGTTGCTGATTAAACATTAGAATTGTTCCATTGTTTGAAGCTCGAACAAGGAAGCAGAACAGCAGAAATTTAACAAAAAAATATTAAGAATGCTGTTACAGTTCTTTGATATGTTTTAGAGAAGTCTAGGTTGCTCCAGAGCATAGTGGATCAAACTATCTAGTCTTGTTTGCTTGTAGTTACTACCCAACATCCTAGTATCAGATGAAGAGCACAGAAGGAAAAGCAGCTTAATTTTTTACAGAAAAAAACAAACATTTGTATGAAAAGAAAGTAATGGGGAGAAAAGTAATGCTATTTTTATTAAACTGTCACTTCTGTAATTCTAATCCTCTGATTCAAATACTATGTTATATTTTCCTTCTTTTACTTTTCCACCTGTGATGGACAGTGTATGTTGGTGAAAGGCTTCACAACAACAAGCAACAAGAAAGTATCCTGTCCAACTTGCCTACTTATATCTCTAAAAATTTCTCTTGCATGTTTTGTTGGGAGCAGTGCCTTTTGTTTAAACTTATTTAAAAAAATCAAATAAAGCCCTAAGTTTGATTATGAGTGAATTTTCCTGTCAGCTACAAGCAGATGCTTGCCCATACACATAAAAGACAATTTAAAGCTCGAAAAAAAAAGTCAGGAGATCTTTACCATCTACAGCCAATCCAATTTCAAGTTCTGCTCAGCAAAATGATAGCTGAGCAGTGACAGTTACCAGTCATGTTCAGAATGTACTTCAGCTGCTGCTCCATCACAAATGTGAAATCTCAAACTAAGTCACTTGAGTAAAATCAAGAAGACTGTTCAACCATCAGTATAAACAAAATTATACAGTCTTAACCTCTGACACAATAATCTGAGATCTTTGAAGGTGATTTCTTCCAGAGAATAGAGATCAACAGTACTTTTCAGACTTTCTCCTCAGATCTCAAAAAGCTGTGAGAATTATCTCTTAGAGCCTACACAAAGTGAGGTAAGGAGAATTACAGGAAGACTATGGTGCTAGAAACAGAATAGATACACCCAAGGTAGAGTGATTCAGAGGTCTAACCAAAAGCACTTTAAAGCAGGGCTCACCAATTCTCTAGTTTGAAAAAAAATGGTAATGGTTTTAGTAGACATGGGTCAACTACCACAAAGAAACAAGTTATTGAGGGACATTGTTTCTGTGGTAATTACCTACAAACCCCATGGCAAATGCCTACAATTCAAGGTGGCTGACCTTGTAACTACCTTGCATTAACTCTATCACCATTACAGACAGCTAGCTAAACCTTGGATGTAGAAGCACATATAGTTTACCAAAAAACAGATAACAAAACACAACTAACCTTGAAGCATGTGCTAGGTGTTAACTGCTTATAAATGAAAAAAGTTGAAAACACTTGTTCCTACCTCCACTTTTGTTCGGTAAAGAATGAGACGCTTTAGGCTGCCCACTTTGGCTATGTGGTTGAAAGCTTGAGGTGGTATCTTATCGCACGATGAGAGATTTAATTCCTGAAGATTAGGACACATTTCAGTAATGACCTCCAAACATGTTTCATTGAGGAAATGGCCACAAGACAACTCGAGACGTACAAGTTCAGAGCCACAAACTTTCAAGAACCTGCAAAAATTCACATTTCTAGTAAAAAAATAAATCTTAGAATAATGTCAAATCCTTAAGCATGTAAAATAGGAAATACTTCCTTCCAGCAATGAAAAACCTACAGACCACAGCACTTACATCAACTCAATTAATTAATGGAAAACATGATTAGGTTAAAGTAAATTAATCATAACCACTCTGAAGAAATTACTTGTGAACCAAGTCTGTACAAATCCTGAAGAGCAAACTAATGAGTTGTTGAGTTAGATATCAATATTCAAGAACTGAAGGTGGTCTGACAGTTAAGGCTTTTTCATCAGCATTAGATACCACACGTAACCTAGATATTATACTTTTTGCACAAAATAGTATTTGACTGCACACATTTTAAGAAACACCAAAGGCTATATTATGCTATACATGCTAAAGCAGCCTTAAAAAACAATTCTACCTTGAAAATGAATTGCAAAAGCATCATTGCAAGGGGAGGAGCAAAACAAAGGTTTTGTTGGCCTTGAATATTCGGTTCAGAAAGTTGGAAGATGCTTCCTTCTTGCCATTTGCTCCAAGTCAATGCAGCAAAATACAGCACAGTACTTTAAAATGTTTTTAACTGGTGGCCCCAAAGACAATTTTGACAACAGCCTGCAAGTTTCCACCAATATTTTTGTATTTCTTCTCACCTAAAAAAAAATCTGCTTTTTCTGTATATTTACAATTGCAGCTTTAGTTTCACCTCAAAGTTCGAATAACTTCTTGGGTTTAAATGATACAACAGAAATGCCAAGAAGACCTGAGACTTCTACTTGCAAAAAAAATCTATTGCTACAGGTGCTACCAAGTGTTAGCTTTACCAAGATTTTGCTGTTGCTGAAACTAGGACAAAACAGTTGCTTCTTTTAAAACAGACACATTCAGGGAGGCATTACAAAATGACACTAAAGAATAATGGAGGACTTGATGTTCCTCTTTCAAGATACATGTTATCAAGTCTTCTTTCCCTGTTTTTCATTACACACTCAAGTCTACTTGCTATTCATGATCACCAACCTTCCTGATTCGTTTTACACGCTACCCAGCTCCCTATGTCTTACTTTCGTCACACAGATCCCAGGGAATAGTGAGAGAAAAGGAGATTCCAGAGTGCAATCTCCACTCCAGGAAGTTTCCAAGAGTCATCTGAGACCTCAATTGACCTGATCCAGAGCTGGGGTCATCTGCACCTCAAGTTGGAGCGTGGAGTAGCTGACCTTCAGAGGTCCCTAATGTTCATGAGTTTATGGAAAGAGACAAAGAGAGGCACTGAGAAAGAGAGACAAAGCACTTGGGGGTTTTGCTAAGTATGGTTTTAAGTATGGCATTCAAATCTCTTTCATTGTTCTTGGGCAGGACCACAGTCTCTCTTCAGAATCCATTTTACCTTGTAAAAAATTAATCAAACATCAAGCACCTATTTGTTGTTTTCATACCAGCTACAGTGAATTCACCTGTAAGCTAGACCTGTGAGCTTTCCTACATAGGAGTGTCAGAACCAAAATTACATGACAGTTCACAAAAATTAATACCAGATATCTAAACATTAGACTGCTATTTCAGACCAGCAGCAGAGTTCAACACTGTCATGGAGAAACAGGAAGTAAATTCCTTGGAACTCTGAGTAGAGACGTACAGACTCACTGCTGATAGCCAATTAGCCAATTCCTCTCTTTAATGAGTGCTTTAACAACACATTCACATGGCTTCTTTCATCAACAAATCACTGGGTTTGTTTCAATGGTGATAGTTTCCATAAAACCTTGTCAATTGCCATTTATTATACCTCTAGCTTCCAATTTGCTAATGGATAAATATTTTATTAACTATTCCATTACAATAATGGATGTTAGGTTAACTGCCATATAATTTAACAGGGCTCAGCCATTATAAATATTGCTACAGATCAACACTTTCCTCCTCCTGTCACTATTAGAAGTTAACATTACTCGGTCAGAGAAGCACTCATTTAATCACCCAGACTTGGATAAGAACAAGCTCACCATCTTAAGGAGTTATCAGGATAACATTTTATTTAAATTCGTTATACTTAAAACATAGAGACAGAGCAAAAACAGCAACAGTAATGAGCACTACACTTATTCATGGCTTTATTGCCTTTTTAGAATAAGTTATTTAGGAGACATTAAGAAGAAAGTAAGTCGAGGGCAATAAGGGGGCCACAGCAGGGTACAAGAACAAACCAACAGGCATGAAGTGAAGCAGTGAAAAGAAAGTTGAGGGAGTCAGCAACCAGAACATGGCAGAGTACATTAGTCAGAACTGCTGAGTTCACCCCAGTCTTTGCTTGAACTGCGTAGACTGCTTGGGCAGAAGGTTTTTCTAAGTTACTTCCACACAGATCTCCAAAGGCTTATAAGCAAGGTAGAACGTGGGTTCTCAGGCTTTCAGGGCAGAAGTGGCATTTCCTTCATATTCCTGAGATTTAGCAAATACTAGATGCCTGCCTGGCTGTGACTTACTCATTTCAAAACAGCCAACTCCAAAAAAAGTGCGTGCTATCCAAAGGAACGCTTCCTCATATACCTCTCTTTTACTCACTGAAGATTGACTGTATCCTACCTACAGGATCTCCTCCTTTCTGCACAGTCATTCATCTCATTAGACAATTTCTAAAGTGATTTCCCTTCTTATTTGTTATGAAACAGAAACAGTCGAACCACCTAGAAGAATCTGAATGTGTACATTTAGTTTGCTAGGCAGTAGAACGGACTTCTAAGTTCACCCTCACTCTAAACTTTTGCATTTCAGCCTTTTTGTTTATTTTCACAGAATCATAGAATGGCTTATAGGTTGGAAGGGACCTTAAAGATTACCTAGTTGCAAACCCCCGCCACCCTTCTCACCTTCCAGCACTTTCTGCTTTGATGTTCATTTCCCCCCAACTCGATTCCACCTCAGCCATGAAAAGTGAGTTAGCTCTACTGAAATCCAAGTCTGTATCAAATATTTCCTATGATCCAAAATTAAAATATCAAGGTATAAGAGACAAGCATTGGTCATGTCAGAGTTGACTGCCTAAGACCTCCCAAATAAAATCCCCCAAACACTTTAGGCACATACTTAAGAGGGTTCTGAACGCACCGTATTTGCTGTAGTGGTTTTTAACAGAATAATACTGTTTGTACTACAAATGATACACAGAAATCTACATGCAGAAGTCTGTTTCTAAACTGTCATCATCATTTACCTGTTTACAACTCAGAGCAATTATTCAACATCTTGGTGACTACTATACCTCCTATCAACCCGCTTCATTTTTCCTATACAGGTCTTATTCTCCCATGCTGACATTCCCATTGCATGAACAAATTCACTGCACACCTCTAAAGCCAAGGGAATGCATTGATTATGTGAAGTTTTCTGCGAAATCTTTGTTTACTCCCTGTCATTTTACATTCCAGACACTTGAGATTGCTCAAATAGTCATGACTTTTACTTTTCTGTATACTTTTAGTTCAATCTAAAATACAAAGTTCAGTTAATTTATATTATATTCTGAAATGAAAATTTTATGATAGTCATTTTTAGCCCTAAGGAGTAGAAGCTATCAATAAGTTAAAATACCTTCAGCTTTGCCTCAGGATGTTCATATGCCTGAAGCATTCTATGTGCTCATGATAACACAGTATTTGCTTCAGTCATTTCTTAAACTACTCTTAAAAAAAGTTACTACTTTAACACATTTTTGAAGGAAAATACATTTGGATTTTTTTTTAAGCAGCACACAAATTTATACAATTTACATCTTTTAAGATTCATAAGAAAATGTGGATAAAAACATTTTAAAGATATTTTCCAAAATAAAACTCAAGCAAGAGTACCATGTAAACAAGCATATACTTGCAGAAATCAGAATCTAAACAGGACAGTTGAAAGAATCAAACTAATTCTACTGGTTTTCAATTCAACAGTGCCAATTTTAACACCAAGTACTGAGAAAAGTGCAAAAAATAAAAACAAAAAGAGGCTCTGCAAAAGTTAAACAACTGTTATCTACTGACGATATGGTAATTTGGCTTTAGCATTTTCCTGACTTTATACTGCAGCAATTTGCTGAGTTTGTGAGGTTACTTACTAATTTCATTTAGAAAATAACTTTTCCTCTCCTTAAATGGACAAATATAACTTGGCCTTAATAAGGGAGGTAACGGTGTCCCTCAAACTGTTACAACTTCCAGGCAGAATTCTCTACATTTCCACTGCAGCGGCTTGACAGCCATTTATGGCTGTTTATACAGCAGCTTACCATAAAACGGGTAAACCTGAAGTATTGGAACAAGCAGTTTAGGCTAGTTTGAACTCAACCTCAAGTTACAAGAAGATTTTTTTTTACCAACTAAATCCAAAATTAAAAAAAACCAAACCAACAACAAAGCTTGTTAATCTACAGGCCACCTCACTGCCATACCAAAAATTTTCTTTGCAGAGAGAGAGAATAGCAAGGACAGGAAAAAGTCAAAGAGAAGCATAAAGACAAGCTAGCAAATGTTTTCAGAAACACTCACGCAGTGGGCAGCGAGATAGGATTTTACATTAATAAACATAGCAGTAATGTCCTCTACTTTCATATTTAGAGACACAAGTATTTCATTCCTGCAAAGGACAATTGTAATTTGAAAACATGAATAAGTTTTTAGGAAGACATCAGCAGATAACTGAGAAAACAAGCAATGCACTCTCCTCGGACAACTGCCAACCTTCTCTGCAGTGCTCATATTCTGAAGAGTAAACTAGAAAGAAACAGAACTCCTAAAAAAAGTCAAGTACCTCCATTCTTTGGAAACTCTGGTTTGGCTAATAAATCCCAAAAGTCAGGCCAGGTGAGAAATGTCTAGAGGTCCAAAAGGAAAAACTGTGGGAGTTCATGACTAGCATGTACTGGATCATGCAATTAACACATAATGGTGATACAATAATTTTAGAAATGCTGACTAAAATTAAGTGCTATTAGTTCAGCAGTAGAAAACAAAAGAAAAAACAGTGATTAGTTAAAAGATGTTTTCAACTAACTGGAAGCCAGATATGACAGAACGGCAAGTTTACAATTTGCTGAGCTTAGACATTCATTTCTTTCAATACTACACAAAATTTTCAAGAAGCACTGCATATTTTAAAGAAACACAAAAACGAAGAAAGTCACATAAAGACGCACATTCTTTAAGTTTTCAAAAAGACAGACTTAATAAGCTAAACATCAGAAGGCAAACACTTCATTATTTCAGAATTGAATTAAAGCTTACACATTTATTTTCTGCATAATCTATCTGATGTGAAATCCAAATTTAGGAGAAATTTTTGTATCCAATTCAACTAAGTGGTGCCCATCTCCTTTTTCTCCCAACAAGAAGAAAAGAGCATAGCATAGGGCTTTTGGATTATACCTTAAGGTCAGTAAAAAGGAAGTGACATTCTCATCTTGAGAAAGTATTTATTCAAATTATCGTACTCAAGTGCCTCAAGGAAGGCACTCAGGCACCGAAGGAAAGAAAACATTTCAATACCTTTTAACCTTTTAATTCAGAAAACAAATGAAAGCTAATACATTTTTAAATATATTAAACATTCCTGTTTCTTATCGGTCAAGTTCACCCACCATTGCTGATTATCTCTTAGTTGAAGCAGCAATTTTTGTTTAAATGAAATGTGTTGATAGATGCTGTTTAACTAATGCAAACGAGTGAAGAAGCAAAAAACGATATGTTAAGGAAGGAGAGAACACCGATGTTACACAGAGAAGAATCCCTGCATATTTGCTGCTTTAATAACCTATAGCATAGTCATATTTTCAGCTCAGTGTGAAGATGCACATGCAAACCCTCTGCTTTCCAACAGGACTAATGTTTTAAATCATTTTTATGAAAATATTTGCATTTACATTGCACTCCAGTGATTACTTAGGGCCCATACCTTGTAACCACGCATTGTAATCAGTTTACTACTGCAGCCATTCTAATACAGTCCTACTGATGACTCATTTGTACACAGAACAACTGCAGATGTTTTCTTCGAGATGGATTTCCCATTGCTTAGTTCTCATGGAGTCTTTCAGAATCCCAGAAGAAAGCAAAACACTACTCCCACTAGAAGACACCTCTCAGTCACAGGCAGTTTGGAGGTTGGAGACTACAGACTGAAAAGACTTCTACTTCTAGCACCTCTTACTGTTTTAGCATCCCCTCCCACATCATAACAATCACACTCTTTTTGGTAAATCAAAGACACTTCCTGTCTTCTAGTAAGGTTTTAGTTACTTAGTGACGAAGTACTAGCAGTACAGCAAAGTAGAAGTACAGCAGCTCTGCAAACAGAGCTTGTCAAAACACTGCTGAACATTTACCACTGACCTGCTAAATCCAGAAACAGAGATGGCCCCCCTGTTTCCAGTCCAAGATAAATTCAGCCACTGGATGAGAGTGCAGCGAGACTGTAGGTGCTCCAGAGATGTGTCATTAATTCTTGCCCAGTAAGGTTGTAAACTGAGATGAATGTACTGCAGGGGATCACAGCAATGTTGATACAGCAGCTTACAGGTTTGTGCTAGTCTACACAGGTCTGGTACTGTAAGGTGACTCAAAATCAACTGGATGAGCTATATGAAAAAAAGGGGGAAAAAAAGGCACAGATGGTCATACAGCACTCGAAATGCTAAGGAAAAACTGCAAAGGAATAAGAAAAGATGTTCTAACTTCAAAGAAAAGTAAATTCTTTTACTTAAAAGTAACTTCTCAAATACATCATTGATTAACTATTAAGTAGGATTGCAATTCCTTCTCGATTTGACAACATATTAAACAAGAAAGGGAAAAGCAGATCAGCAAATGAAAGTGACAGGAAGCTTTCAAATCAGAAGTTTCTTTACCCATGCTAATTTAAACAGTGATATATATGTAAACACCATGTTTACATATTTCCCTTCACAATGTCTGTACTTTCATTGATCATAACACTGTGCTGGGATCCTCTTTCTTCTCTGGATTTAGCTATAAGATGGTAGCATAGTTGCAGAGAATATGATAATCATATCATGCCCCAGTTTCCCCACAACCTGAATTGATTTCAGAGTTACTCCTCTGCTCCCTTCTCTAAAATAAATAAATCAGTGTTTTATCTTCTACCTGGTATCCTCTCCCACTCTCTCCCCCCCATGATGGACTACGCAACTAGATAAAAATTCAAATATATTCAGCTCTTCTTTTATGAAGTAATCTCTATCTGGTTGTATGCCGGAGTCAAAACTGAAAAGCACCACCCCTTTTTACCTTTATCAAATTGAATCATCTCAGCTTCAGAATAATCACCAGCCCTTCTCACTAGCACCACTATATACTTTTTTAAAAGACTTATTTCACACTCAGATGAAGAAATATCCCATCTCCTATCACGCTCCGGTTTTCTTTCTAAAGAAAGATTAACAGAAATACACATAAGTAATCACTTTAGGGAATAACAAAAACCTTCAATAAAAATTTCTCCCTTAGCTTAGAAATCTGAGAGAAAGCGCACTTGAAAAATTCAGTCTAAAAATTATGTTTAGTTTACTGTGTATCTTTCACAGCTATCAGCTCCTGCACCCCATTTATGTAATTAAGTGAGTAAATCGCTTTCAAGCAGAGGGGGAAGAGAGCCCTATTACTTCCTACTCAGCCCCAGATTTACTATTTGGACACCAAACACTCCACGTATCTATGAATTCTTCAGCAACTTAACATTAAATCCAATGCCAGAGAAGCATTTGCATATACTGAGGTTTCTCTCAGGCTTGATTTGAAGCCTTCCTTCTTCCCTGTCCTAAGAATACCTCCAGCTTCTAACCTCAGCTGGACGCTGAGGATCAGAGCAGACACTACAACATAACAGCAAGGAAATGCACATACACATTGCAGTTAATAAACAACAGTCAACAAAAGTCACTCCCTAAACTGACATTTAGGTTGCTGGCATTTTGGTACAACACACAGCAAGCTAACTAGGAGCTAACGTAGATGTGAGCTAATATCTTGGTGGGCTTTTTTTTTGTTGTTTTTTTGTTTTGCTCGGACTGTTCAGCTTAAAAGTTGCTGAACACTGTTTTGTCCTTTTAGCAGTAGGTACCTAAATACATACACATTTTTCTAAGATCATCTATTAACTTTCAACAGTTATTCAATATTCTGAAAACAGTTTCAGGCTGTTTTGCAACCTTTCAGCATTCTGTAATCCAACTAAATATCTATTTTGTCTTCTCCCTCAGACTTTTCCACTGCTTATTTATTAAGTTTTCTATAGCAAACAGCTCAGCAATTACAGCTGCAGTTAGCTAAATTTATGCCTACAATTAATTTGGTATAATTAATGTCTGATACAAAGAAACACTAATTCTGCTCACTGGAAAAAAAAAGTTAATTTCTGATTTCTGAACAGTAAAAGCAATGGTGAATGAAACTATAGATGCCTCACCAATATCCCTTTACACTCACTGATGACTTGAATGAGTATTTCATAACATAGAGATATCGCAACCCTTCCCCATCCAAGAAGGAATAGCTGAGATGAAAAAAAATTATTTTCTATAATTTTTTATAATTTTTTTAATATTGTTGTAGTGTTCATTTTTTCTTGCTGTTGATTAAACAAAGATAACAGGTTCCAAATCTACAGGCTAATACCCATTAATCGCTGCTGGCCTTTGTCAGCAATCCGCTATCTGCATCCATGTATCCCTGCACAGAGTACAATTTGATACCGTTGTGTGTGACACAATGTGCTCTATTGTGCTATGCTGTGGTCACAGTGATTCCATGAATGCCACAGAACTGAGTATCTGCTTTGAAAACCTATTTTATAATGCTGTTTCCTGCAATCAAATGTTTTAACTCTGGATTTCAGAGTTCTTCAGGCACATAGCTTCTAATAGTATTTATCAATAACGTTTCTCCAGCTTTTTTTTTTTTTAAATATGAAGCACAGCAAGCAATAATCATTAATAACTAATAATACACTTTCTTTGGCTACAGTACAACAATGTGGAAATTGATTTTGTCAGAAGACAATGCACAAATACTAGCAAAGCCAAAAATTTCTGCACTATGAATTTCCTCCTTCAGTTCTTCTATTTGAGCCCTTCCAATATGAAAACACATTGGCCTATACAAACCACAATTCAGGAATACTTGTACTTTTTCGTTCTGCAACTACAGCTGCCACAACTTACTCTAAAGAACTAGAGCTGACATCAAGAAATGCTCAGATAAAGGATCAGTGCACAAAAAGGAAAAGAAGGATGAAAGGAAGCAGATGATAACATCCCGTGACTACTGGCATTCCTCAGCATAGTTTAAGGAAACATAGTTCCTAGTTTCATGATCCTATAGCTTGCACGCTACCATTTAAGCCTCCCCTTTTCCTTATTATACTCATGTAAAGTCAACTACACCACAGGATTTTATAACGAAAGAGTACAAGCACTCATCTCCTCAGCAATGAAAGGCTGAAGGTTTTAACCCCCATCCTGATATGAAGAACAGGAAAGCATCTTACTGATAGACTGCACAAATTATCAAGGCTCCAGGAAGACTAAAGCTGTAGAGATCTTCTCCACGTACCATCGCTCAGAGCCTAGTCTGCTATGGCAACTGGAAGTATATTAGCCATTACCTGAAGGGAATCTTGTGCCATATGGTGATTAGCTGTTAAAACAGCTTCTAAGACCCTTGTGAGATTCTCAATCCAAAGAGAGACACAAAATCTTACCAATTATCTGAAAGCCTATAAATATTTATTCTTGAAGGATTTGTTCTGGAACGATGCAAGAAGTATACTGTGAGGGGGGAAAAAAAGCAAAAAACGAAAAAACGCTCCTTCTTATTGCTTCAGTTCTTTTAAGTATCAGTTAAGGGTCTTACATTTAAGGTCTTAGGTTTAACGCAGGTCTTACATTTAAGGCCCTTTTTCCTGGAATGTAGGTGTCAAATCCATACTTAGTGGTAAAATTCACTTTCCCAACAGACACAAACTGCTCATAAATCTTGTAAGCAGCTTCAGAAAAAAATAAATAAATAAACAAACAGCTTCAGGGGATGAAAAACATCTGATTTTTTTTAATATAAATTTTCAAAACAAAAAGATACTTTGGACTGCAGCATGCAGTATTTCTCCTACTCCGCTGAGGAGAGCAGGAGTTAAGGTCTCAGTACCTGGCGTACCTTAGTGAATCTCACACTGCACACAGGGCCCACTGTGGCAGGCATTTCTCCCCTTTATTGGAGGCTCTCAACTTGTTTAGGCCTTCAGGTCTCAAGCACTCTGCAAATCTGAATATGACAAAGGCCTTACTCCTTCCACTTTACAAGCAGCACAAGCTAATCAAAAGAGAAAGGCAAGGCCATGAAGACGCTCCTAGGAAATCCTCTTTCGATTTTAAGGTAATTTTGAGAATAAGTACTCTACAGCTATTACGGATCAGCTAGCAGTCCATGAGCGGGGAAGGAAAATTCTCTTACCAAGTTCTTTGCTTCTAAGGAATTCTCTGCCCCAGGATCTGAGCATTCTCTTATTTTGTGCAAATTAGACCATAACAGTGTTTTTAGAGCTCATGCTGCAGCAAGCCATTCTGAAAGTAACATAATCTAAGAAAGCATGGTCTGCAGAAGTTTCAGAAAGACATGGAAAGCAAAACAGACTAGAAGAGCTGTTGTCTATTTTAAGAGCAGCATAGAAGACCATTCAGCCTGAACATTTTGTGTATTATGTAGGGTAGTATGAAGAGCCTGAAACAGCTCAAGTAAGAAACAGGCAAGTATGAAGACTAAGGACAGCTACACATTCATGATGTGCCGTGTGAACCTATAAAAAGATACATCATTTTCATGTAATACATCAAAGTCAGAACTGGAAGGAGTTGGTGGTTTCTTTACTTCACCAGTACATTCTTTGAACACTTCCAGAAAAATCTGACACTTGTCATTCTCAAAAACAGCATATAGATACTGTTCCCATATCAGATGGGATAAAACGTTGCCATACTACAAAGCACAACATTTTTGTTGTTTCTGTACCCAAGCCTTCCAGCTGGACAGAGAAAGCAGAGACTGGGATTGCTGCAGTCACAAAACCAGTCCAGGAATACTCTTTTGTAGTTTTCTGGTAAGTATTCTAGCCATATTTTCAGGTTCTTTAAATCAAAGTAGAAGAAAAAAAAAAGTGCTTGGTATTGATAGACCATATAAATGCATTCATGAAAGCAAACATGTTAAAAAATGGATAAAAAAGGAAGCCAGTACACAAAAAAGAAAGCAGAAAAGCACAATGGGGTACACAGAGATGGAAGTTCATAGGAAGAGTAAGACTACATATAATTATACACATTAGAACTTTGATGATTTGTATAATTACACAGAACAAAAATGAGTCTAATTAATAGTTGCCTCTCTGATTGGCAACTACACTACAAATCAACTTATCAAGCCTTTTCAAACAAGACTTCCCAGATTTAAATCACATTTTCTCTATAATGAATTGTAGTCACTGACACTAAAACAAAAAAAAAAAATTGAAAAAAAAAGATATTTACATGTTCTGAACTCAACCACACCCCTGCATAAGCACTAAACTACTTTACTTCAGCATAGACACATAAGCACCAATAGCAAAACACATTGATCACTATATGGATCCTAGGGAATTAAAAAAATAATCCTTCTGTTAACTCAGGATGAAGTTAGCACCCTCACTCATTGTTCCACAGCAGCACCAGCAACAACTCATGAAATGAAATAAACTTTTAGAAGAAAAGGTAAGGATTCTCTCTCCTGCAGATGTATTTTCTTTTACTCTTTCCTCTTTACAGAGCAAAGTCCCACAGATAAAAGAAGACATGATAAAAACACAAAACTATTTGATTAGATCACATATTTCTGAATGCGCCCTGCAATCAGTGACAGCATTTCTCACCGTCCTCCTTTGCTTTCACAAATGAACCTACCCAATTCAAGCCAAAAGCACTCTGAGCATTTGATGCATTACTGCAGCAAACAAGAACTGTCAGAAGGAACAATTCTGACTGCCTGAGTCCAGAGGTCTGACCAGCAACTAGAAGCTCCTCTCCACTATGTGCTAATCCAGTTTATTTCAGAAGAGGCAAAGGTCTCTCCTTTGGTGTCTCCTTCCTTACTTTGACTAGTGTATCAGCCTACCATGAACAGCTACACTCCAGTAAGAATTTCCAGGTCAGCACACAATATACAGCAATATCATACAGGAAACTACAGGACAGACACATTTATTTACCTACAACGACTCTGAGCCCACTTGCAACTGCCCCGCTGGCAGGGGAGCTGAAAAGAGTACTTTACAACTATTTTCTGTGCCAATGATAGAGTTAAAAGTAGCAAATGCATCAAAATAAGAGTGTGCGGAAGTTCAGCTATAGCTTTTTTTTTTTATCCATCATGATTCAAAACACCTGCACAGAAGAACCTTATTTCATAATAATATGAACATTTTATGGCAGCTGCAAGAACATAGTTTTGGGCTTCTACAAAAGAGATTGGGGAAAGAAACTTTTAACCAATTACAGACTACTGCTTCCAGGTCGCATTCATTCTTTTTCTCTCTTTTGTGTTTTCTCTATCAAGGACTAAAACTACTTGTGTCTGTACAACTGGAAGATCCTAAGTCCAAAAGCCAGAAATGTAAGGCTAGAATAACAGGTATAATAAACTGTGCATGAGCAAAGAGATTCCTGAAAAAGAAAAGTGCCATAACTGGCAAACTGACTTGTTAGTATCCACCCACTGAAGCAGATAGATTATTGCAACTCAGGCACAACTACACAATAGTTACAGGAGACTCACAAAAGAATGCAAGGAACTGGGAAAAACAAGTCTTGATCAGTACCCCATACAGATCCTTTGTACTCAATTATTAAGACAACTGTATTAAGTATAAACATGATTTTCTTACCTCGTAAGGCAGCTTATCAAAGTACCCATTACTTGGCCATTCTCTGAGGGCAACAATGCTGAACTGTTTATTAAGAGCATCCATTCCACAGCCATACTTCTCTTCATCCTCGTCTTCATCAATATCATTCATATCAATCATCGAAGGCTTAAGTGAGAGCACAGGTCTCTCTTTCACACCATGTAGTACTACTGCATCTAATTCAGTGTAATAGTCCAGAAGAGAACTGTTCACTTCCAGTCGAATTAAGTTTGTGGGAAAGTTTATTTGTTTGATACTAGGTGTGAATTGCCGAGCCTGGGGACCATTCACTTTTGTAGGTGCCTCAGACCAGAGGACCTCCCATCTGTAAAAAATAAAAATAAAAATAAAAAAAAAAATGCAAGCAAATACAGAGCTTAAGATCAAAGTTACAAAACCAATTTCTGAACACAGACAGAGTGCTTTTGTCAGAATTGCTTAAGAAGCAAGAAACACGGTTGAAAGGCCAATGAAAATTGTTATGTATTGTCACCAGACTTTGTAAATTTCTAAAGGATGAATTTAACAGGACACACTACTCTATAACCACAGCGTATTTTCTCTGCATTGCTAACAAAGCAAACAGAATACTCATTATCATGCACTTGTGTTAGATTACCATTATATACACACAAATTGTTCTAACACTTCAGAGGTAAGGTTATTGTAACCAGTAGATTAAAGATGTCTTGGCAATGATTGCCTGTTAGTATAAATGTGCAGGGAACAGTCTCGTCAAGCAACCCAAATACACACTCAGCCAACCTCACTTCCCATACAAGGTTTTCACAAAATACACAAAGAGGGAAAAAAAAAAAACAACCCACAGCTCTCACTCATTCACATCAAAGCGATTCGAATCACATCATTAAATTCCTTTAAAAAAACACCTGTACTTTGTTTATGTATCTAAAGTCAGCAAAATATTACTTTTAGAAGTATTTCTTCATCAAATTATCTTATTAATATAATGTCATGGTTAAATATTACCGGCGAGATAGAATCCTCACATCATTCTTTAAAAGAGTTTGCTGAAAAAATACTAAAATTTTGTAACTGCTAAACTGAAATGTTTTTACCCTCTTCGATTTGGTGACAGAAGGTGGTTCAGCCCATGCACAGAGCTTCCATACATACTTGCACACACAAACTTCAAATCTCTTCCAGTAAATGACCCTATTGTCAACTGAGTAAACTGGAGAATCAACTCTTATATTCACTAGGTCTTGAGTGCTCCCAAGCTTGTCTAAAGGCCTGACGACAGAAACATGTTCTTCGTATCTGAATCAGTCCTCACCCACTGATTTTAGAGGTCCTTCAGTCACTGACGCCCACCTTCTCCTCTCCTCTCCCTCATTCTCAAGTCTAGCTTCTAGTAAAGAAAGAAACCTCCAGCAGTCACTACTTCTACTCCCTTTGGTTTATGCTTACAGCCACCTGAGTACAACATCCAGACACTTCCCCATCTCTTCCACCTTTTTCACATCAGCCAGGTCCCAGCTCCAAAGATGTCTCTCAGCCTGCTTGTCTTGTCCCTCAGGCCTCACTCAGAGATGCTGGGCCTGCTAGGAAGCTAGGTACAAGCCACTACCATGAGCTTGAAAGCATTGTTCAGCACTGACAGGTACTGTAGAACACGCAGAAACATTACACGTGCTTTGTTTTCCACAACCAAATGCTTAGACTCTGTCCATTGTAACAGAAAGTAAAACGTATGAAAGGACTTCCACTAAAACATAATACAATATTAACAAGGCACAGACGCTTGATATTTGCTCCTATTTCAAGGATATGAAAATTAATCCATATTAGCTGAAACTTCCATTTCACAATGGACATTTTTAGGAAAGCACAGATAAATTTCCTATCCTACATCATGCCACTGACCACAAATACCTTACAGAGCAATAGGAGGCTTGCAGACATGTTCTGTCAAAGGAAAACAAAAAGCAATGAACTAAAACCAAACATGCAGGATTGGTGAACACATGGCATGTCAGCAAGTACAAACACACTACAGTGTACACTCTGCTGTAAGATTAACAGCATTGTTTTTTAATTTTATTTTTATTTTTATTTTTTATGAGAGACTTTCTATTAAGAGAATCATAGAATGGTTTAGGTTGGAAGGGACCTTTAAGATCATCTAGTTCCAACCCCCTGCTATAGGCAGAGACACCTCCCTCTCTTTTTGCTCAAAGCCCCATCCAGCCTGGCCTGGAATGCTTCTAGGGAGGGGGCATCCACATTGTCACTGGGCAACCTGTTCCAGCGTCTTACCACCCTTACAGTAAAGAATTTCTTCTTAATATCCAGGCTAAATCTACCCTCTTCAGTTTAAAACCATTTCTCTTTGTCCTGTCACTACATGCCCTTCTAAAAAGTCCCTCCACAGCTTTCCTGTAGGCTCCCTCCAGGTACTGGAAGGCCACTATAAAATATTTCATTAATTTAGGAGAGGAACTTCAACTCTCAGAAAAAGTAATAGATTTAGTTCCACTGTCACACTTTCTTGCACAGGTCAATTCCCTAAGCAAATACTTAATGTTGGCACTACACATGACCTTTCTTGAACATACTCAGATCACCACTTGGTATTTGCTTAGACACTTTCATATACCCACTCAGATTATCCTGAGGGAAACTCAAGGCTATTTTTTTTTCCCACTAAATTACACGTACAGTATCATCAACTTTTAACATGCCTTAGTTACTGACTTCTCCTTTCGTGCCCTGGAGAGAGGATTAACTAGCAATAGCTCTAGAAGAAAATGCATCTGGAGGTCTAGATTCATCAAACTGCAAAGGAACAATCTCCTTCAGTGCCTCCAGCTATCAGTCTTTGTAATAAACTAGAGAACAGTAAATCAAAGACACAGCAGGACTTCTACAGTCTTGTAAGACTCCACATTACAAACCAAGTGCTGATGAACAAGATCAGTAACTATTTTCCACTGTCCTCATCGTACTGCTCTCTTTTTCATCAACAGCCCACTAATCTATCTTCAATGGAGTTAGCTATTGGCTTAACTACAAAACTTCCACTCTACAAGGTTGCATTTGTTGTTCTCTCCCTTGGTGACACCACAAACAAAACCAGGACATTGTAATCGCACTGAGCTTGTGGTTGGTAGATACGTTCTTCCCTACTGTACCCATTATCTTAATATACCCACTGATGCAACTGGCAGCAGTCTCTTCACCTAGGATCAGTGCTTTGACTCTCATTGTGCTACAATCTGAATGGGAGCAAAGACTGTACACTTAGAAATGGATAAAAGAAGTCTACATTTCCAAGAGGCCACAGAAAGAACTGCATTTCTTCTGTTCTGGAGTATTGTTCATTACAGCTATCTGCTTCAAAACCTTTTAGAAGAGAGGCATTTTGAGTCATTTCTGTTTTGAGGATGGGTACCTGATTAGCTTCACTACTAAGTTTGGAACAAATGGAGCAACCTTAAGATTCTCCAGAATCTATTTAAACCAAGAGAAAAAGAAACTGCCTCTCAACAAATACCTGGAAACTCCAAAGCACTAACACTGCTTCAATAAGAAGCTTCTACCAGCAACATACCAGGAAGCCTCAGCCTTTACAGAGATAGAGAGGCAATCATATCTGTACTGTGTCTGAGTGACTAGAGAAAATGGGGACTTCAGTGAAGTTTTTCCATTCAGCTTTAATGGAGTTTGTTCTCCCATTTTATCTCTCCATCTCATGAAGGTAGGTGAGAACTCAATCTGCTCAAGAGTTTTGAAATCAAAGACTCCATAGAGTTAGATGGAAAAAAAAAACAGCTGAAAACAACTTTCTCCTTACCTCACTCACCATGAAGGAAAATCCAGCTCAGTGATTTTTAAGCTGAGAAACATACTTGCGCAACAGCACATATATACTGCTTTTTAAATTTTTTTTTGTTGACTTAACGCTGTCGAAAAGCTTTTATGCACAAGCTAAGGTTATGCATGAGCAGTTCTGGTTACTTCAAGAAAATATATAAGAAAGATTCTTTGGAAAGGTGGCTCCTAGGAAGAATAATCAGATTTCTCTCCTGTGAGACAATAGTAAACTTTGCCTGGAATCTGCCGAAAAGATTTCTTGTACTGTGAAATCAAGATGGCAGTAGAAAGTGAATAAAGCACTACATGCCACTCAAACACAAAAGAATAAATGCCCTTTCCCAAGAAACTTACAACTGAGTTAAAAGACAAAAGAAGTGAAAGCTTCAGCCAGACCAACAAGGAGAATATATGGAAACTCAGCAAATAATGTGACCACATCTTTCTCGAAATTTCAAATTCTGCAGCAGTTATAGTCATGACACAGGATAATAAATCTCATCTGCTCTTAACCAAGCGGATCCTCTGAAAATAATCCGTAGGCTACTACAAGAAAATGTCTCCTGCCTGCTAATGTACCAGGGACGCTTCAGCACACTAGGTTCAACATGTTCTGGAAAGCAGAACCACGGTCAGATCTGTGAGGCTGTAAATACAAAAGGCAGGAAAACCTGATCATGAAAATTTTAGAATCACTCAAACCAAGGTGGATAAGCAGAGTTCACAGCACCTCAGCAGTCTAATTACCATAAAGGAATATGCAGATTTTCATTTCTACTTTGAGTTCAATTCTGAAATACCAGAGATGGCAGAACAGCAAACAGGACTCTATGAATGCTCAAAGGGTATGTAAAATAGCAAAAGTTATTTGAAATAATTGCCTTCTCCAAACGAGCTGTTTGTGTGTTTCTCAGAAATGACTGTCCTATGAACCCAGAACTCATTCTTCCGTGACAGTCAGCTGGACAAGAGAAAGATTTGTTTCCCTGAAGATGTCAAGAAATAAGGATGCAAATGGTTAGAACATAAATTGTGTGCTAGACAGATATGGTGCAGCCCTGAAGACCCCTTACCACACTGTAACATGCTGATAGTATCAGCAGTGTCTGGAGTGCCTTCATCTGAGATTCACAGGGAAAAAAGGTAGAAGAACTATTGGAATGCCACTGTCTTCAAGCAAGAGAACCATGATATTTTACATTCAGTACATTATCTTTCTAGTTTCGTTCCATTTATCAGAATGGAAGGTTTTTATTTTCTTTTTTTTAAAATCAAACATGTCTGCTAGCAAAGAAATTTGTGACATTCACACCTGGCTTAGACTTCTAGAGAGTCTACTGCCTATATACAATGAGTTCCCTAGAGGAAGGACATGGAGTTTTCTACACTGTCCATCCTCCTTAGCTCACTCTTCTTGTTGCAGAAGCTAATAGGCTTCAAGACCTTCAGAAAGGGAATGAGATTTGACATGCAGCAAACATAGCTAAGCCTGAAAATACTGAGCCAAGCTGTTCATCTACAAAATCAAAATCAAATTTTGAACCTCAACTTCAAAAGAACATCAAGAAAAATTTGAAACATTAAAAAAATTAAACAGTAATAAATGTGCAGAGGGCCACAAAGATGGGAGCATCTCCCCTATGAGGAAAGGCTGGGTGACGTGGGTCTGTTCAGCCTCAAAAAAAGATGACTGAGAGGGGATCTGATTAACGGTTATAAATATCTTAAGTGTGGGAGACAAAGGGATATCGCCAACCTCTTTTCAGCGGTCTGTAGGGACAGGACAAGGGGAAACGGCCATAAACCTGAGCATAGGAAGTTCCGCACCGATACATGAAGGAACTTCTTCACGGTGAAGACGACAGAGCACTGGAACAGGCTGCCCACAGAGGCTGTGGAGTCTCCTTCTCTGGAAATATTCAAGACCCGTCTGTGGACGCCTACCTGTGCAACCCACTGTAGGGAGCCTGCTTTTACAAGGGGGGTCAGACTCAATCTCTGGAGGTCCCTTCCAACCCATATAATTCTGTGATATGGCGTGAAAAAAAGCAGAATATCGCCACTAATAGTTCTGAAACTGCTCCCAGCCAGTAAAATTCTTAGCATCTCACCTTTGAGAAACAACCTTATTAGTACTACACTTCATCTGTGGAAAACAAGCCAGAGGAAGAGGAAGTGAAAATTTAAAAGACACCAAAGCAAACAAACAAACAAAAAAAACCAACACATAAAACATCCCAATCTACAAAAGAAGCAATCATTGCATAACAGTAAGGACATACAGTATGAAACATCCCCAAGAAATGCCACATACCCCAGACTAGTTAGAAAACCGCTTTAGAGCTTTTATAAAAGCACATGAATATGTGGTGTCACTATAAGGTACATGAGATAAGAGAAACTGTCAAATTAAGTTAAAAAAAGACCATGATTGAAGAAGAACAAGGACCATTTTTTCTTTTATATTCCAAATTTAAAAATCAAAGTTATTTTTGTAAAGGGAAGAAGTTGAAAACTTCAGAAAAAAAATTATTTCTGACTTGAAAGCTCCCATTTAAACACACACAAACTCTTCCCGCCTGACAGTAACTAACAAAGTATTGGGAGCATCAGAATGTTACAAAAGGATTGATACCGAAGAAGCCATTAGGGAATTGTCAAGAGTAAACGTTCCAGATAGACGAGGAGGAAAAAGAAACACTGCCCTCATTACCGAATCTGGCTATATCTTATCCATCAAATACAGTATGAGAAATAGAACAAAAGGTCTCTCTTTCCTGGCTAGGCTCACTTGACGCCACATCAGCTGCAGTGGCCCCGTTACTGCTGGGTAGAGCTGTGACTCCTCTGCTGGCTGAAGAGGGACTCACCATCATCAGCAAGTCCAGAATAAACATTTTTGTGCGTCATGGTACAAAACCTACAGGCTTACACTAGTATAATCGTAATACAATGAACTAAGCATAATATAACAAAACCAGGGGAAGATTTCTTCATCACAAAGAAGATGAGATGACAATACTGTAATTGCTGAAATTGTGGATAAAGTATAATGAAAAAAATCAAATTAATTGTTGTGTGTAAGCATTAGAATTAGTTAGGCACAATCACATTCCAACCTGAAAAATAAATTAATGCTTTCTCCCACTACATGAAGAGTTGATCCCACCTGTAAAATTACTGAAAAACGCTCATCTGGACGGTGTCATGCAGTCATAACTGACAAAAATATACAGTCCACCACCACTAGAGGCACATCACTAAAGACCCTTTTCTGAGCACCTACACACATCATCCTTTGACATGAGTGAAGTATCAAGTGAACAACAGGGCAACCTGTGGGCCAACAATGGGCTACAGATATTTTTCGACAAAAATATGTAAAATCTTCTTAGGCAAGAACTGTGGTACACCAAGTCCTTACAGAGCCTCTTGCAGTTTGGAAGCTTTTGCACACAACAAATTCTTAGATGTGCTGATGTTTTAAATATTGAGCAAGGAGGAAAAAAGATTATTCAGCTGGACTAGTACAATCCACTAAACATAACGTTTAAACACCTCAACAGACCTTTTCCTCTCACAACAGATTAGACTCCACAATTAATTTGGTCTCCTTTATTTCAAAGTAGACTCTGGGGAAAAGGAACCTAATGACCTGCCCTTTCTAAGAAGGTGTTCAGAAAGAAACAGACCAAGAACCATCAGATAAAACCATGAGGCACTTTTAGATTTCTAGGTAATCAGATGATTTAAAAGGATCAACGCAATCAGAAAGGGAAAATAAGGCTTTGAGCGCTCTTTGAGCAACTGAGACACATCCTCTTTTAAGGATAAAGAATGGTATGGCAGTTCAAGTCCAAAAAACTAGCTCAACACTGAATAACCTGAGATTCTCAACCACATTCCAACTTCCAGAAAATAATTTTTTGCTGGCTTCTCAGAAAATTTTTGGAAGGGAAAACAAGGGATCACGAGTCTAAGAAGAGAGGCTAGCTTCTGGCTACTACTCGTACTCCCCTTACACACAGGTGAGCAAAAGGAAAGAAAAATACTGCCTACCTCACGTGGAGAAACAGTTCCTCCATCTTCTTCTTCATACTGTGCTTAGGATGCACTAGACTCTCTCAGAAGAAAGTAAGAGACAAACCAAATGCATAGTTCTGGAACAGTCAATCCCTGAGAAAAGGTAAGGAAAAGCCAAATCTCTCTAGCACTTCTCTAGCATCTAGACTGGCAAGGACTTCAGTACTTGCAGCACAGACAACTGGTTCCAAGGCTCACTGAGACAGCTAACCTTCTTCTAGCCAATAAATGCTGCTAACCTAGGCAAACAGAACAGGAGATACTTCTGCCTCCAAAGGAAAAGACATGGTCCCAGAAAAACTTCATTTTTTTTTATAAAAAAGGAAAAACCTAGGCTCTCAGTCTGACCACATCTCAAGAGTTATAAAACAAATCCTGAAGATTTTTAACGAGTATTTTTCTACTTTATTTTAGTTATCTGCACCTTTTTTTTTTCAGTGCACTACACTAAATAGCTCCTTCTCATAACATTTCTTGAACACTTCTTGATCTTTACACAAAATTGAAAAAAAAAAATGAGGTTTAGGAACAAAGAAATAGTTGAGACTTTTATAAGACAGCATTATTTCTCAGAAGTATATCCTTGCATTGTACTGAAGCATACAATCTTACTATGACTCTAATGCAATATTGTCAACAGTTTCAGAAATAACTTCTACATAAAGTCTATCCTGTATCATTGAAGAAACAAGTAAAATTAAAGTTCAGAGAATAATTGGCCAAAAGTCATTTCATATTAGGTTCTAAATTTGAAAAGCTGTCTTTACATCAGACAATACTATAAATAAGTTCTGTATTAGTGCCAAACACTGCTACTTCTTAAGTTAGACCTACCATTAATAGCTTGACCTATCACTGTTACTTGAATTCAGAGGTTTACTTTAGACCCATACAGTATCTACTCACTACACTGGAGAGCTGTATAACTCACTAACCAACAGGAATTGACAGAACCACACAAAACAGATTACCCGAAAATTCTGAATGCATAACATGACACCTGATTTTCTAGGACATATGAATAAACACTAACAGACTACTATTAGGAAGCATGGAATACTAAACCTTAAGGTATGCTTTCTAGTTGCATCTTTAAAAATCAGGTCAGAGAAAAAAAAAACCCAGCACCTAAGCATTAGCACTGCTTATACTGCCAAAGTATGCACTTTAGATGAAGACACCATTTGCTGCTATTCTGTTTTCCACAGCACATGTTTTGTTAAGCTCTTCGTCCAATAGTTCTCCTTTCCTTTGGGAGTCTGGTATAATTTCATCTCTTTTTGATAATACTTTGCATGAACCTACAGCTTTTCTAATTGTCTTTTCCCCCATTGTAGTTTAACATGTTCTCTCTCCATTCTATTTCCACACCTCCTCACTATGAGCTTCACACCTCATTAACTACACTTTTCCTTTATCATCTTACTATTCCCCAGGTCCTACTCCTCCCCTCTCCCCGCCCCCAACTCCATCTCCCCAGCTCCCAAACTGGAACTTCATCAGGACTTCCAGCTATCAGGAAAAACAAACTGACAGCTTTTGGACTGTGAAACAAGTCTAAAATCAAGTGCTACTCACACCTGTTGATCAGATCAAAAATAAACACCGGACAAATGACATCACCTTCTGTCTGATCATTAGAATGATCTACTATACCTACAACCTACAGCACGCAGCGTTTATGGTTACTTGCAGCAGGGTGATACTGCAGCCACAAACCCTCAGTCCCTTTTGGGCAATTTTCCTTTATTATTGGAGAGTTAGTGAGAACTGCCATTTCACAAGGGACTTTTGAGTATACAAGGTAATTATTGCTCAGAAAATTCCAACACAAACTGTCCTTATCCAAATTAAATCTGATACTAGGATCTGTGTTAACTGATACAAGGAAATAAATCCACATCTCTGAAGTTGCTACAAAGGCAGGTCACCATAGTTTTAAACACACACAGAAATATAACATTAGTGGGTCAGATATTTAACATCTTATAGGATAAAGCAGCGCTCTAAAGCACAAAAAGGAAAAGAAAATTACCTTACTTCAGCTGGTGGGTTCTGTGAATAAGGATTTGCAGAGCATGCCAAAATCCTAACTACAGCTCCAGGATGATACGTTTCCAGAATGTGCACTGCAGTGGGATAAACTGGCTCCTCAAAAGCAAGTTCCACGTAGTCCTGGCTACAGAAGGTGGTTGGAGTCCTCTTGAACGGCAGCCGAGCGCTAGGGCAGTGATCCCACCAGGTCCCGTAAGTTCGAAACACGGCAGTCTGAGTAAAGTCACCAGAGCTAGGATACACATTTGGAATACCTGCCAGATTCCACATGGTATATGACATGCTGTTTTCACTACCATAATGAGAGCTGAAATCCAACACTTCTTTGGCATACTGAACTATCTCAACATTGATAGGTAAGGCTCGGGTGTTTGATTCAATAGCCCTCCGGCTGTTCATTTCCCCTCTTGTAGCTGTCCTAGCTCGGCGTCGAAGGCACATATAGTAAAACATGCTCAGAACTGTTAACATGGGAAACACTGGTGGCATCTAGATATGACTCATGAAGATGCAAAAGGTCAGGAGTCCTTTATAAGGTGCAATAACAGCTTGTGGTGTTTTGAAATAGAGCTGACAAAACAGAATGAATAAACACAGTGAGCAGATAAAATATATCCTCGAAAACAAACTTTACTCTTTCAAATATCCTCTTAAACAATATACTGCTATTAAAACATTAATAAGCAATTACATTTTACGAAAATTATTTATTTGCAGGTTACTTACTGTGTTTAAAAGAGAAGATTATGAAGAAACATTAGCCAAAACTAACCCTCAAGTAACATTAAGAATAATACTGAAATTAAGTATTATTTCCAAGGATCTACCAAGAGCAATAAAAGAAAAAACCTTTCACTGACTCATGAAGTCAAATATGAAATTAAATCTTCTACAGTAAACAACTGTAGAATAAGTTTCCAAATTTATAAATAAAACCATCTGTAGCCTAGTTTTAAAATAATTTAAAGAAAAACCAACTTTTGAAAAACGTACTTGGACACCTAGGCAAGCTGCAGCAATACACAGTTCAACAAAACCTAAGTTACTTCACTGCTTGCAATTTGCACTAAGACTGTTCTCAGGACTGAGATTACTTCATTTAAAGCAAGCTCCAGTATATCTAGACTACAATAAAGTCTGAAGAATAAATACACTCTTCGAAGACGGCTCATATAGGAAGTTGGACAGCTACCTCAGCAAACTGAGTACTCTAACTGTTGAATTTTTTTTAGAGTAAAACAAAATTGCTATGGGCAGTTAATCTAAACTAAAAACTTAACCCAGTCCTTCCCAGATCAGAGAACTAGCCTGAACAGTTTCACAAAAATACTGTCATTACCCTTTGAAGTTGTCCATGACAGCATTAACCAAGGACTGAAGGGCCGCCAGGCTCCTGAAGGATGTTCACAGTTCATTAACAGTATCATCTTCTTTTAAGCCACGCAACAAAGTAAGTCTTCAGTAGAGTCAAGGCATCAGAAGCAGAAGTCCCCATAAAAAGCATTTCAATCCTGATAAGGGAAAATATTTTAATTTATGTAACAATTCAACTGTACACAAGATGCATTATATTTGCATAGACAGCCATCCTGAGGAAAAAAAAACAAACCAGCACAATTAAGGATACGAGTGTGTATCCTTAATTCAGCCTAAACTGAGCTGCAAGTAAAACAAACAAGCAGGTTTAACTACTAGAAAAAATTCAAATTAAAGATGAGCCTCTGCAATAAAGCTTTACAACAGTGAAGAAATATTCACAGCTGTTTTTTTTTTTCAGGACGCAGAAGGGCTGTATCATACTCCCTACTAATAAAGATCCTCTTACACTTGCTTGCCCCGTATTTAGCAGCCACTCCATACCAGCATGATGTAAACTGTTAGATTTACCACCACACAATAGAACTTGGACAGCATCCTCTGATTTCTGCTAGCAGTACACAACACACTAGGGCAATAGCACAGCGCTGCAGAATCACACCCTCCACTACCACAGACCGTTTCTCTGCTGGCCTCCAGATTAGCTTATTTGCCTGCTTTACTAGGAAAAACAAGGAGCAGTGCCCACAGCTTGCTAGGGGCTGGCACAGAGATGACTGAGCATATCTCAGAATAAACGTGCCTTCAACAGCCTGCGCTGGGGTTGCCAGTTAGTGTATCTCAGGGTATGTCGTAACCACTGAGCCAACGGCGATGACTCTTCAACTGCAGAAGATGCATCAAACAGTAATTAACATGATGCCTCTCATTGCCCGGGAGACAAAAAGCACTTTTACCATTTGCAGTGGGTACATGTGGGGCCATATTTTATCATATGGAACAGGTCGATATGGGGCCATACTTGAGAGACCTTTTCATGGCCTAAGTTTAAAGTAGGGTACATAAGTAAGCATAATAGATAGGAAACAAAGTAGCTTTTGTATGCAAGTTGAGCATGCATATTGCTTGGGTAACTTGTTTCTCATACAAAATGCACATACGAACAGCTCTCTTCCGTTAGAATGCTGTCAACAAGGTGCATGCAGGAACAGATAAGGCTGCCTGCACTGTTTGGTCCTCTTACTCATGACAGTGAGAATGTTTACTAACGAAGTGTTCAATTCTCACTTCCTTGCCTCTCTATTATTAGCTTGTTGTTTAGTTCCTGTCCTTCATTCAGCTTCACATGTTGACATAGCTGTCAACAACATGAATTGCTCCTGACATTCAGAGCAGAAGGAAATGCATAAGATGGCATTCTGGATCCACTTTAAGCTCTGCCGGAATGGCAAAGCCAAATAACGTCACATTTTCCCCAAACATCCCGTTGAACCATCATTTAGAAAAGACATTGGGGAATAAAAAGTGGTAACCCTTCTAATCTCTTCTCCTAAAATAAAAATAATAATAAAAAAATAATAATTTCAGCATGGGCTTGCCGTAAGACACAAGTGAAATTTAAAAATACATTCCTCTTCTGCAGTTCCTCCCTCTTAAATAAAGTCTCTTTACAGTTATGCCAACAGACATTAAACGTCAACACACTCACTGTAGCCAAGCCCTGGCATCGTGCATACATCAGTACAGACATGAGCTTCTAACAAAGTTTCACTGATGAGCACAGTTTGAAGCCTGCTCCACATAACTGAGGACTTTACGGAGTCGATTTGGAGTCACTCAGTTGGGGTATGCCAAGAGCAGTTGCGATTCACCGTTCTCACATAGGCACCCTACATAACTTCACGCCTGCAATGTGAACTCTTAGGTTCCTCCAGTCACAGCCTAGCACACCACAGACCTGCTCGTGATAAGTAGCATAAACTCAGCTATGGTACCTAGTCGCTCACAAAGAGGAGGGTAACCAGCTGGCTGAGGGCCATTCCCCCTATCAACTTCAATGATTTTCACAAAATCACTAAGAATTTGATAGCCTTGAGATTGACATTGCTTCCTTTATTTTGGCTAACATGGGCCAGCAGGCTCAAGCTAGGAAGTAGGAAGAAAGAGAGCAGAGCACACAGCTTTCATACAAACATGCTCATGTGAGCAATGCAAGTGGAGGGAAATTACTTTTAAAGAGTTAAAAGTAATACAGGATATAGTAGCTAATAAAGTTAGAGGAAAGAGAAAAATACCACAAAAGAGTGATAAATACACCTTTGAACTACTATACAAACTCTTCTTTTGACATTTTAAAAGCATTAAGAATTAGGCAGAGTTAAAAGACAATGAAAAATTGCTGAGGAAGTTGAAGGATAATAAGCTAGTGAAGAATTACACTAAGCATAGATCAGCAGTATAGGTGATGTAGACAGACATTCAGAACCTACCACAGCTTGGTCTGATTTCTGATTAAAGGGATCTAACTCAGCACGTATAAAAATGCAGGCCCAGAGCTAGGCAAAGCATCAGGATAAACACCTCTAGAGCTTACGTGGAGAATTTTTTTTCTTCCTAGACTGCTTCATTATTTTTAAGAAATCCACTTGGGCATATGCAGCTGTACCTTCCAATCTCTGACAATATCTCTGCCCTGTTGTACATTCATAGAATTACAGAACAGTTTAGGTTGGAAGAGACTTTAAGGCCCACCTAGCCCCAACCCAGAGAGGAATGAGATGGAGTTTAACAAGAGTAAGTGTAGAATCTTGCACCTAGGGAGGAATAACCACATGCACTAGTACAGGTTGGGGGATGACCTGCTGGAGAGGAGCTCTGCAGAGAGGGACCTGGGGGTCCTGGTAGACGACAGGTTGGCCATGAGCCAGCAGTGTGCCCTGGTGGCCAAGAAGGCCAATGGCATCCTGGTGTGCATTAAAAACAGTGTGGCCAGCAGGTCAAGGGAGGCAATCCTCCCCCTCTACTCTGCTCTGGTCAGGCCTCACCTGGAGTATTCTGTCCAGTTCTGGGCTCCCCGGTACAAAAAAGACAGGGATCTCCTGGAGAGAGGCCAGCGGAGGGCCACAAAGATGATAAAGGGCCTGGAGCACCTCCCCTGTGAGGAAAGGCTGAACGACGTGGGTCTGCTCAGCCTTGAGAAAAGAAGGCTCAGAGGGGATGTGATTAATGTTTATAAATATCTAAGGTGTGAGAGGCAAACGGATGAGGCTGGACTCTTTCCAGTGGTGTGTGGCAATAGGACAAGGGGAGATGGCCACAAACTGAAGCATAGGAAGTTCTGCACAAATGTGCGTAAGAACTTCTTCACAGTGAAGGTGACAGAGCACTGGAACAGGCTGCCCAGGGAGGTTGTGAAGTCTCCTTCTCTGAAGACATTCAAGACCCACCTGGACACCTACCTGTGCAACCTGGTCTAGGGAGCCTGCTTTGGCAGGGGGGTTGGACTCGATCTCTAGACGTCCCTTCCAGCTCCTACAATTCTGTGAATCTGTGAAACCCGTGCTGTGGGCAGGGCAGTGCCCACCAGCTCAGGCTGTCCAGAGCCCATCCAACCCAGCCTTGAACACCTCAATGGAGGGGGCACCACAGCTTCTCTGGGCAGCCTGTGCCAGTGCCTCACTGCTCTCTGAGTAAAGAATTTCTGCCAACAGCTAATATATTACAAATTAAAGTTTAATAGAAGTTTCTTATAAATCTGACTTATTTTCCTCCTCCTAAGCAACAGATCTCTTTCCTTTTATTTGCTTTCTTTTGCTTCACGTTTTTTCTGTCTAGATACCACTAAATGGGCAGAAACAGTGCTACGGAATGCCAAGACCCCCAGCAGCCCCCACCAGCTAACACAGAGGGCACGAGAGATCAATAAAAAATTGCTAACACCACACCACGACCAGCAAGGACAACATGAGGTGTTACACCCTGCCTACACACCTGCCTCACAGCCCCCAAGCAGGCCCCATTACCAAAGCAGTTTCAGCTCTGGGGCCTACCCAGACCATTCAGCCACTCTTCTGCCAGGGCCAACTTCAGCCAGCTCAGCTCCTGAACCGACACACAACTGCCTAACAGAAGTCAATGCTGGCACAAAGGGACAGCCAGATTACAAGAGCCGCAAGTCAGCAAGCTCAAAGCACCATAGAAGGGGTGCCTTCAATTTTACACAAGAGATGGGACTCAGAGAATCAGATTAAGCTAGATCTGGAACAAAACTTCCTTTGGAAAGAAATGGTACTTTCTTTCAAAATACATCACAATCCATTAGCTTTACTAGTACTTACAACCTCTCCTATGCAGTTCATTACTTAACTGACAACTGTTCCAATTATGTGAGGATATTCCCTTCTTCTATATAATTAACTCTATACACGTGAAAAGCCTTCTGAGATTAATTCACCTTTTCCTTCTTTCAACACATCTTGATAAAGAAAAACATTGTTTCTCTACATATTTCACTGGAACAGACACTAATTAAACAAAAGCATTCAGGACTGCTAGATCTCTTTGGGCTACGTTTTGGTCAGGCACTGGAACAGGCTGCCCAGGGAGGTGGTTGAGCCACCATCCCTGCAGGTGTTCAAGAAATGTTTAGATGTTGTACTAAGGGACATAGTTTAGTGGGGAAACATTGGCGGCAGGTGGACAGTAGGACTGGATGACCTTGGAGGTCTTTGCCAACCCTGGTGATTCTATGATTCCATACTTTGCCCCTTTTTACAGAGCATTTATGTACACAAATCTGTTTTCCAGCTTCCAGGCTAAACCATCCTGCTAATGATTATTGGACCTATTCACTCTGGGTCTTCTGTAAACTCAACTTGTCAGTATTCAGTTTTCTCCCATAAGTGCAGAAACAGGGCATGTGGGTAATACATAGTTATTTACCAGCCAGAAAGCTAGAAAAATGTGGGGAATATATACAAAAAATAATGGGGGGCTGCTAAGCGAAGGATATGTGTAAAAATGCATATATTATTCCTAGAAAAATAGAAGCTGGCATATTTCATCCCGGAGCAATACATGGTGTTAGAGCAGACTTCATGCTGTTTCAAGAGAAGTAAATGCTGCATATATGAGCCATAGGTACACCTAGTTTGATTTCTGAAAGATGGAGAGGCAGTAATTTCTCTTTACAGCAGCTTTGCTAATCTCACACTGGGGAGTACTGTGTAGTTTTCTTTCATTTCAGTATAAAAGAAACGGCAACAATGACAAATTATAAGGAACACATGAATGACAGAAACAATAGATTGCATTAAATCTGAAGAAATATTAATGTGATTTAGTGTACGTGTATCAGCTAAAAGATGGTCAGTGAGAAATCTCTTCACACGTCAATGCACAGAGGGAATACTGGAATCTTACATCATAGGCTAAAACAGCATTTTTACCATGAGTGAGCATCTCTCAGTGTTGATTACATAGATTATACCCATGTCTGCACTCAAACTATTGAGATTTGGAGCTGAAACTATTTAGAAATTAATAAGCTCTTACAACATACTTTATACTTTTAAATTCATAGTTTCTGTTTCTTCATGCAATGTGTTCTGGCAGTAAAAACTGCCATTTTACATATGTGGAACTTCTAAACTTACAGCCTGCAACAACAACAGAATGTGAAGACAATTCTGTCCATTTAAAATCTTGACTGTGTTGTTGTCATGAGCAACAAAACACTCACAATCTGAGCATCTCAAATTATTTTACTAGTTGCTCCCCCTCCTTGCAAGGACCAGAGCTCACTGAACGGCTTAGTGTGCAAGTACTGCTGAGACAAATGTTACTCAAGCATCTGTTATGTAGCCAAGGTGAACACACTGCCTGCTGAAGCTTGTCTTGACATCTCAGAAACCACTTCCCACTACATGCAAACCACCAGGTAAACCTTTTTAAAAATAGCTCCTTAACAAAGCATAAAGCCAACAGCATTGTACCACTTCATTCTGAACATCTGGCCTATCAACTGCATTGGAAACATCCTTCTCTTTCAGGAAAAAGGAAAGCCACAACTTTCACGTTGCTCCAACCAGCTCTGTGGCCTTCCTCTCCTGTGACTAGGTAAAAGTCCAACACCTGTGGCCTTGCAGCCCCAGGCTTCAGGAAGCCCAGGTACTAGCACTGCACAAGCTCTGCACAAGCAGCATACCAAACCTATACGCCACCTCACTCAGCACTGACCAAGAGCCACTGTCTCACTGTGGTTAGTTCACAGCGTTGTGCGATTGTCCCACATGTTCACACTCCACACGCTGCTAACAGGCTGGTCAGCTACCTCCTTCCTGTAGGTCATTGCCCTGTGGCCATCAGGCCACTCTGTGACTGCACACTGCACATCCATCAGGCCGCACAGATGACAGACAGCTGACACGGCATGAAACACCCCAACACAGATACCCACCACAACTCAGAAGTACCCTCCCGCTCGCCTTGCTTTGCTGCGACCTGCCAGCTGCAGCACCACCACGTGCACCCCACGGGCAGCAGCTGGTACCTGCGGACAGCCTGGTGCCTCCAAGCAGAAACGTGCCACACGTTCTAACGCCACCGGCGCCGTCCCACTACGCGCGTCGCAGGCATCGTTTCCCCGGCACACCTTCGAGCTCCCCAGACATGTGTACACCCTCAGCTCCCTGCCCAGCGCCCAGCTCTCCCCAGCACAGGGCCGAGGCCTAGCACTAGGACCGGCCCTCCGGAGCCTCGCACGCAGCCGAGCTCCCGCACCCCGCCACCACCCGCCTGCGCCCCGGCCAGCCCTACGACCCGGCGCGCACACACCTGCGGCCGCCCGCGCCCCGCC
>NC_034411.1:71540346-71659459 GCF_002078875.1 Numida meleagris | reverse complement strand
GCGTGCCCGCGGCGCGGCGGGGGCGGGCGTTGCGGGCGTGATGGGCGGGGAGCAGGGGAGGGGCGGCGGACTGGCTCCGGCCCACGCAGTTACCCCCGCACAGCTTTCGGTGGCTTTAATTGCCACATGCAGCGCAAAGCAGTGGAAGGAGATTGAGCCAAATCCTTCCTTGATCGTGTCTTCTATGTTTTCTCTCCTTTACCTGACGCCTGCTAGCTCTGGAAGCCCCTCGGCAGGCCCCAGTCGGTTTTATTTCTTCCTCAAGACTTGGGAAAAGGCGGCTCGTAACCCCAGCCCCAGCCTGAGCAGGCTCTTAATGTGGTGCTGGGGCGCCGGCATGCCATTAGGGAGCCCTGATGTTAGCTGAGCCTAATGAGTACTTGCTCCAGCGACTTGTGGTGCCTCTGGGGACCCTAACTGGCATGTTACAAAATAAGTGTCATCTTTTGCTTCTGTACTCCTTAATTTGATACACATGCCCAAACATTTGTGCTTTTTGAAGCGCAGTTTCCAGGTCCTGCGGTGCTCACCGAGATGGCTGTCAGGCCGTGCAGTCCTCTCACATCTGCAGTGGGGCTCTGCCGGAGATGCGGCTGCGGAAGGCATGTGACAGGCTGTGGTTGTGGTGTGCCTTGCCACTAGGAATCTCTTGGGCAGTCTGTGCACTGCCTGACATTTGCCTTTAGCGCAGGAGATCTTTAATCACCTTGCACGTTTCCAGAAAATACCACCCAAGCTCATCAATACCTTCTGATTTTTTCTGTGCATCCAACATTTTCATGTGCAGGCAATTAGAGCAAGTGGAAAACAACGACTGTTTAATGAGGCAGTCTGCAACGTGGGCACTAGAAAAAAGTTATGTTTGCTTCAATGTGAGGCGTAACGCAGAAGAGGTCTATATTTAATTTTATCCAAACAGTGACTAAAGGAAAGCTGTAAAACATTGGAAGTGCATTTTCTTAACTTACTCCCAGTCCTTAAGCAGTACTACATGAAGATACACACACATTAACAGAATGAAGTAAGGCTGAAATAGATGCAAATATCACCCAAAAACCGTGTTAGCATACACACCGCCCGGATACACTGCAGTTAGGGCAGGAAATACTGGTGCTGACTTTGACCAAGTGTTCGAAACAGTTATAAACATCCAGGCAAGGAGAGCTTTGAAAATGCATATGTGGCAAAAGAGTTTCTAGTGAGAAGGAAAAATCTGCTTATTCAGCAAAGAAGCTTTACCTGAGCTTAGGGTAAAGGGCCATAAAACAGCTCCTCCTGAAACAGGGTGTCACTTCACTGAAATTTGCCAAAAAAAGAGGCCTGAGTTCATTTTCAGAAAACATTCTGTAAATAAATCATGGAAAAAATGGCCTGACTTAAAAGTCTTCAGTTTCTGCTCCCAGTAGGAAACTGGATATTGTTATCCCTTAGCAAAGCTTTGTATTTTAAGTATTCAGGGAAACTCTAAAAATAATGAGATCATTTTAATCAGTGGATTATATTTAATACAACACATTCAGCCAAGTGTTAACCGCAAAGCAGCACTGTGTATACAGGGCACTGTTGCCATTGGAGTGAGTTGTTCTCTGTTTTCCTCTGCATCCCAGGATATTAACCCACCACAGGAAACAGCTTGCTGCCTCTTGGGCCAGCAGTCCTGCTTTTTGATTTGTGAAATTACTTATCTTCTTTGAAGTGGAAGAGATAGTACACTAAGTCAGTGAGACTCTTCACTCAGTACATTTAAATGTTTGTGCGTGTTTTCATGAACCAGCTAACAAGTCCTTGCTTTCTGTGTCAGCTTGAATGAAGTGAGAAAAGAATTCCCTTCTATTCCTCTGGCTGTTTTTGCAGAGGAAATTTTTTATTCCCTGTGTTTTGTTTGTTTCCCATATCACACTATTTTGCATAGCACCCTCTGCTACGCTCTATGAAAACACTAAATTTTGTAGTTAATCACATTTACTGCATTTTATCTTCTTTTTTTTTTCTCCCATGTTTTTATTAAAAGACAAGGATATGCCACAGTTCAAGTATGTGCTTAGATATTATATACAATTAAACTGTATTTCATCTAACAGTCTCTCTGCTGCTTGGCACTGGTTCTCAGCAGATCATGCACAATTTAGACTCTGCAGTCACTGGGGCAAGAGCAATATCTTGCTTTGTCTTCTGTGAAGCACCTAGTATGTATTATTGAATTATATAAGAAAAAAAAATGTGCAGCATTTGAGTACCTAAAGACTAGAGTTATTAAGGAAGCACTCTGCATGATACGTAATTAAACTTTTTAAAAAAGCAGAAAGAATCAGAAAAAAATAATTTAACAAAATACAGTGTTACCTGGTCTTATGGTTACAAATGGTTCCTTTTTATCTTTCTGTGGAAACAAGCCTATGAGCAGTAATCCCAGAGCCTGGAAAGGATGTGCTAACTGAAGTCTTTGTTAGGTTTTTAATGAGGATTAGAAAATTTGAGATAATAAAAAGCACTGTATCCAAGGAGGTTGTTGTGCAAGAATCTTTGTACAAGTTTTAAATCAGAATCCTTTGTCAGCAACAGTAGGATCCAGTAAGGATAATATGCTAATTTTAACCAGCAGTAGTCTTCATATAGGGATCTAAACAGACAGAGAGAGATACAATCTTATTAAGCTTTTGTGTTGACACTGCACAGCTTGTTACTGTACTCAATTGAAATTTAAGAGTGGGAATGTAAAGCTTGTATCACGTTTTAGTAAGATATACAGTAACATTGAAACCTGAATAACAATTGAAAGAATAAGTAGGAAATTCCCTTAGCCCTTGGGCTACCACCACTTCTCTATTCCAGCAGACAATAAATGCTCTAGGTGTCTATGCCGTAAAAACTTTCCCAGAGGCAATTCTAGCAAAACACCTACTTTCTTCACACCAGACCCATTGTTTTAACCTTCTGAATGTCAGATTTCTAAAGCTAAGTGCTTCTGCTGCACTGCCAGCTGCTTCTAGTCTCTGGGCTTTCCTTGCAGCCTGCTAGGAGTGCAGAACGGTATCACAGGAATGTGTGCTCAAAGAAAGGGGACAATCGATTCTCCCTTCACGTTACAACTAGAAAGAGCTGCAAGGTACATTTGAGCAAGGTCCTATTTTTCATGATGAAATGAATGTTCTATTAATTAGCGAGATTCCATTTTATTGAGTTTATGGTATTGATTGGTAGTAATTGTTAATCAGCTGAAGTTTACTTTATTACTCCAGTACTTTTTCATATTTTCTTGTATAATGGCTGGCTGGCAGCAAGGAGCAGAAGACTGGTAGTTCTGAAATAGTTTGTGTAAAGGCCACACTGCATTTTTTTTTAGTACAAAAGCCAAGGGAATATATACAGCTGCAGTGCAGTACTTCAATACCACATTTTTTTCAATGGAGATATGTCATTTAGCTTCACAAAAACACATTGTTAGCCTCTCATCAAGCATCACATAACTATTTTCAATCCTTTATAAAATGTCCATGTGACCAGATATATTTTTGTATGTCCGTAGAGTTCCATGGTGGCAAAACTGCTTGTGGTTCATCCAACTGCTGTCACATTTCACAATGGCAAGATCAGTCAGAGAAGAGCTCAGCAGAGCTGAATGCTTACAGAAGACAAACAGTAAGTTGATTCCACCCAAGGGTCAGAAACCTGGAGAACTATGAAAAGTACTGTGAAGTTCCTATCACTGTTCCAGTCAGTTCAATAGGAGCATTGTAATCAGTGTCAATGAACCCAGAGTTGTTGGTGCTTTTCAGTTGACGTTTTAAGCTGCCAACATGAAGGATCAGATGTGCAGAAGTTTTCTTTCAGAAATAATGTGTGCATCAACTACATGTAGAAAAGCCACTGTCAGCTATATAAATACACTAATATTAAAGAGATGTGCTCATTACCTAGGACCTTTCTCCACTGCTAAAGATATCATATAAGCATGGAACCAAAAGTGATGTATTTAAAAACAGTATTAAAAAGTTACCCACAAAAATTGAAGGAGCAAGCACTGCTTGCTATGTTTTATTTAAAAAAAAAAAAAAAAAAAAAAGGAGTGCAAATACATAGAACACATTGCACATTTATCTTGTGATGGAACATATCACAATATGTATTCCAGTTCAGCATCTGATTTTATTGCCTTGCTCTAAAACAGAATGATTCCCAAAAAGCTCTAAAAAGTCAGGGGATATCTAACAAAACTTGGGCATTTCATGATGTAATGGCCTCTTGATTAACTTGATGAGTCCTTCAGAAAGCAAGGACACAAAATGGGAACACATCTTCTCAAAGAGATAAGGTCTATTCATCTATTTGTATGGTTATAACTTTTTAAAACATCATATTTTCTTGCAGGAGTGTGGCTATTTTCTGTAGTTGATGAAGAGGGTTTATGATCTAGATGATGTTTATAGAGAGAGCATGAATAAGCAACAATATCAAGCAACATAATGTCATATCTGTATGTAGAGAAATCATACACTGCAGGACATAAACACATAGGCTCTATGTGCAGCATTGCTGTAGAGAAAGAAGCAGAAATAAATGCTAGCTGATCCCAGCCAACCAACCAACCAACCAACCAACCAGAGTGGGCATTGTTTAAAAATAGTTATTTTCCAGATCCATGCATTCCATTATTGCTTTGGAAAGAGGACTCATAGCACAATGTGTGGCAGTAATTCCAGGCTGTAACATTATTAGTGCCGTAAAAGTTGAAACACACAGATGTGTTCTGAATGACTTAAGTATGATAGAGTTAAGCCTGCACGGTCTGTGTTTTTATCAGCCGTGGATTGATTCCTGGTGTGTTAATGAAGACCTATGTATAGTTTTCTTGATTAACTTAAGGCTTAGAACTTGTTACTTTAGCACTAAACAAGATTTAAGTTTTTGAGCTGTTGCATCTGATACCTCAATTATTCATCCTCAGAATTAATGTACAATTAGCATGAATTGCTGCTCACATGGAAATAGATGGTTATGTTAATTTGGATGCAGTTACTGAAAGAGTTCTGAATAATGAAAAGACTGGTATTAATATCTTTGTATGGGATACAGATCAGACTAAGTAACCATTTTTTAATGTAAAACTGTCTTGGCAGTTTGTTTTATTTCTTCCATTCTCTGTTATGTTCTAGGCTATTCAGCGCATCTGCCAATGACTTCAGGTAATTATGATACTGCTAAATATTTTCTTGACTACAAATATATATAAATATTTGGCCTACTTCCATACTGATTTATACACTTCTAAGTGTGGGTAAGTCCTTTGAAGTGTCTGGAATTACCCCATTATAAAGTCATTTAAGGAAGATCGTAGGTAGGTCAGTTCTTCCTGGAGCTCTTTCCTCCAATGTGTCTTGCCTGAGATTTGCCAGTGAATTACTGGTACTGCAAATAATTGGTTCATCCAAAAACGAGGTAACAAAGTGGAGTTGCTAAGAACACTGGATTGCCTTTTCACAGGAGAACTATTTCGTTCTCAGCTTTTAAATGCAGCAGATTCATCGGGAGCGTAGGGTTTGGTTTGGTTCTATGGTTTTGTTAGTTTTTTGTTTGTTTTTGCTTCTTGGTTTCTCTACTTCCTGTACCAAAAGCTTTCTGTGCTATTTGGAGGACATAGTTAGGGACCATCAATCCAAGTGTGAAGCTGCAGTGACATCTGCAGTTCCTGTTCAAGTTCAGGAGGCTTGGGGTGTACAGAAAACTGTTTGTGTATGTGCAACACACTCACTTCCACACAGAGGACACTAAGTCACTCGGAGCAGCTGGCAAAATGAGACAGCTTTTTCCTTCTTGCTGTTAGCTTCCAGTATGCACTAATGAAAGTAATTCAGCATTGCTACTGAGATTTTTTCCCCTCTCCTGATGTTATAATCCTGTGGACCGAGTGTTGTACTGTTCCTAGTTTCCTGACAATCACTAATTCTGGGCACAGTGTGAGTCCTGAAGGTGGCATTGCTATAGACACAACATACTAACTGCTTGAGAAAATGTTGTTTACTTCACATTCCTGAAAATTAATCCTGAAACCTTCCTGAACTACATTAATCAACTCCTTTATCTTTTTCTCCAGTGGAAAAAATGGAGACTGGCAATGTCATCAAAGAGCAGGTGCTCCACCCTGCCTCATTAGCGCCTTGCCTTTCTTCTTCAGTTGCAAAATCGTGGAGCCAAGAATGCTATTTATAGCTTTTGCAAGGATACAGTGACTTGTCCTGTCTCCCCAACTAACCATTTGTCTGCCTCTTGCACCGTGGTGACAGCACCCTCACCACCTGCAGAAGAGGTGGCTCTGGAACAATGTGGCAGGTCTGAAGGAGACTGATGACAGCCAGAACACAGGGCCAATGGGAGTAGTTAAACACACCAGATTCTGAGACAGAGGAAGGAATTAGGAGCAGAAGGATGATAAAAGGGGAATACAGGGGCATAGAAAGAAGGAGAAGCAGGAACTCTCATAAATAAGAGTTGGCTGTATCCTGAGACAGAAAGGTAATCTCAAAATTCCTATAAAATGCTGGTAACAAATGACTTTTATAGGTATATTCAGACTGCATTTGGAACAGAATGCAGGGGGAACTTGGATATAGTAATAGAACTTAAGTTAGACAAAAAAGGGGAGAGGGGATATTCTCTATATTATGAAATGTTGGATTATTTTATGATCAGCCAGAATATTTGTAGTCCTCTGTCCTAAAGTGCATCTCGTCAGATGTCCCTGTGGTTCCAGCAGATCTGTGGAGGACTTTTCCTGCCGTATACAAGGAAGGTATCAGGTTGCAATGGAAAATGCTGCATTTCTAATGACAGTAGTGATAGCTATGATGACAAGAAGTGTTTTTAAAATTATATTAATAAGAGGAATCTTTAAATGTTCCTAGCAGAAAGATGCAGTACAAGCAAATGCTGTGGCAATCCATTTTCAGCAGGAAATGTCTCCATACATAGCCCTAGCACACTGTAATGTCTATGCATGCCAGCAGCAATCAGATGCTCTAAGTAGTAACACCTGGGTCTGCTGCAGCCAGCTAAGTGACCTTAAATATCTATCACCTATCTACATATGCAGATGTTCTCCGATCACAAGGGAGGATTAATAGTGCTACTTCACAGAGCTAATGAGAAAATGAATCAGTTAATGTTTGATTCACAAGAGCTGTAAAGTATTATATAGACATTGTTTGCTTTTAACTCGTTGCTCTATCATGCTAGCTAATAGGCAGTATTATTCATTTTCGTACTATTATTAAAATCACATTATATTTTGGCGATAACCCAGAGCACCCTTCTGGTATGTTTTTTTTTCTTGCCTTTTTTCCACTTAGTGTTTCTCTACAAGGCTACCTGAAGTGCAGAATGTCATCTCAACAGTATGCATATGTTAGAAGATATAGGCAGGTAGGAAGTTTTGTGGGTTTTTTTTTTTTTTTCCTCCCATGAAGTCACTATCGAAGAAGTTTATTCTCCTCTTAAAATACCTGACAATCTTTCATTTTTCCTCATCTTCAGGATTTCATTCTTTAGTGTTCTAGATGGAAAAAGTTTTAAAGGACCTGACTCAGAGTTTGTCTTCCTCTTCCTACAAAGTTAAAGGAGATCATTCTCGAATAATAAAACTGTAAATTCACATTTGGATATAGCATTCATATTCTTTCCATCTGGTTCTTGTACCAACTAACAAAGGTGAAAAGACATCATCAGCAAATGATGTGAAATACATCACTTAGTGACATATAATTTCACTAGAGGATGTATGATTTTGTAAATATTTATATGGGTTCTTAAGGCCATCTATATAATAATAGGTTCATATTCAGTAATGACAGATCACCAACACAGAAACCTATGTATGTTAAAATGAAATGCGGCAGTAAATGTACACTATAAATAAATATATAAGCCAGAACTGTTTTTATACTTATTTGCTTCTTTTTTTGTTTGTTTTTACTTTTTTTTCCAGTAATATTTCTGGTTATCAAAGCTCATACATTTGTCAGACAAGCTGGGCTATAGCCTGTCCTGATATAGCCATTAATGTCCTGGGAACGTGGTTGGAGGGTGGAATAGATCCTGTTTAGAGCTTCTTCAAACTGATACTGTATTTTCTTTAGGAAAAATATAGATCAGTCTTTTATTTTCTTCAGTTGTATACCACTTTCTTATGACAGCAGTTCTTCTGAAGCCTCTGTTAAAAACATCTTTCTTGGTACTGTGTGAGTCTCTCCAGTCCGCCCAGTTGGAGCTTCTTTTTACTTGTAACTTTCCGTCTGAATTCAGAGCAATCTGAAAAATCAATTCTCACTCTTTCAAGGGTTAAATTTCTGCTAACAAATATGAACTATTTGATATGAAAACCATTATTGTTTGATATGTCAAATAAAACATTTGTCAATCAAAAGTCTTTAAGCACTGAGCTATGTGACATTTACTCTTTTATAAACCGACAAAGTCCCTGGTGGCATGCCTTTCTTCCTCTCATTTAAATAGTGGTAGGAGAACAAATCATACTTCAGGGCAAGTTGATAACTGCCAGTCACGATTTCTGCCTTGTTTACTATAATGAGGAGGGTAATAAATGCATCTGACCATTTCAGCTGGCATTTGCATAGATGAATGATTTGTCCAGTCAGTCTCTCTCCAGTGATTTGGGCCTTTTTGTCAGCACAAAGAGCATTCAGTCTCCCTGGAATTTACAGCAGCCAAGCTCTCATTAGCAAACATCCTTTACCATGAATGATTCAAATAATTACCACTGAAATAATAAACTGTTTCACAAAAACATTTTATTTGATGGCTCCAAACATCAACTTTTCTGAATTGTTGACATTCAAATAAGCCAGAGAGCTTTATTGTTAAGCAACAATGATCCCCTTGTAAAAGGGTGGGCATTGTTTTACCTCCGGTAGACCTTTCAACTTGGCCAGATATCAAATGCGTCCCTCAAACAGCTAGCCAATGTGCTGGGTAATGGGAGGGCACGTACCAGCTGGAGCTATAGTAAAACTGTATGTTCAAGCTCCTGACTAATTTTCACCAAATTTACTTACGATATTGCAAGCATAAAACTCCAGACTAATTAGCAGTGAGTTATCTATTTGCATCTACAGGAGTTGTATAATTATTAAATGCTTTGGCTTACACTGAGCTCTCAGTTCTGAGTTCTCTTCTGTAACGATATTCATGTGTATAATTAAGTGTTATTTGATATAGTTTTGGAGTTCAATCAAATGAGCAAGCAACAATTATATCCTATTATAATCTCCTCTAGAGCTTGGCAACAGGAATGATGTCACTGCATTTCCAACCCTATAGCATGAGGAAAAAGGTATTTCCTGCCATCACTCTTCTTTAGCCTTTCCACCATGCCTAATTAGAAAAGTTTTATTATTTAATTTAGAGCAGAGCTATTTACTATGAGTGCTCCTAGGCTGCAGGAATGTATTCAGTTTTCATTGCAGTGTTGTTTGTATGGGCAAGTGCATGAAATTATTATCTTAATATCAAGCGAACAGGATTCAATTGCACATTTTATGCTGCTTTTAACTGCAAGGAGACAAAACACAACAACAGACAGGGAAAATATTTCACTCATCCTAGCACATTCTTCACTGCATAATTTCACTTTCATATTGACATAGGGTAGGTAGCAGAAACCTCAAACAGCCTAATACCTGGGACCTTGATGTTGGGAAATAGAATAACTGAGACCTGACTTTCATTTATAGACCCTTTATACCCTTCTGGCAAAATAATTTTTTTTAATGCTGCCAATGCAATGTAGAAAGCTCTTAAAATATGTGAAAGTCAGGCCAGTAAAATTAAATACATTAAAACCCATGACTGTTGTTTGCAAGCAATAAAGTGTACTCCTTAAAATATAATGTCTGATAATTGTTCTGAGCGAGGGAAACATATATTTAGAATCCAGCTTTTCATACATAGGTATTTGCAATAGGAGGCACAAATTCTGTCTTATTTTTATTCACCCAGGGATAATTGCCCATTACAGCACCTAAATTTGGGATTATATATCCCATTTAAGCACCAAGCTTTGTGAGCTGAATCCGAGTGAATAAAGTTCCTTAGATAAATTGCACAATGTTCTTTAGCTTTCCAAGTTTATCCACTGGCATTTCTTCATCACCCACCAAGACCTTTCAAGTTCAGCCTAGTCTAGTATTATTTTTATTTCCTCCTGCTGTTTCTCTAATGTGTAGTCAACACCTAGATGAAACAGACTATTTCTTGTTCTCCTTTTTTGTCTTCTCAATTGCAGAATCAGAAGAAAATTAAGAAATTTCATCACGATTCATATTTGGCAGATATATGTTTAAAATGTCTAGTCTGATTTGGTGTTGATGGAACAGGAACAAACAGGATTGTCTGGATTCCAGTACAGATAACCAGGTGCAAAGAGCACTTTCTATGTTGTAGGCCCATGTTTTGGCAGACTGACAAAAGCTAGCTATCTTGCAGTGGAGTATGGTAAAAGCTCAGTTAAAAGAAATGCTGCTTTCCACAGCAGTCCATTTTAAATGTCAGCAGGAAGACAACCTGCATGCTGATACTAAAGTCAGTTTACCCTCTGTAGTCTTCTGCAGTAAGTAGCTCATACTGCTGCCATGTAGCCAGCATGCTACAGATGAACGTGCTGTTTCTGCCACCATCAAGCTAGTCTTTCAAGCTAACTTCACTAATTAATTACTTAATCTCAAATTGTGTACATCTTAGACATCACCTCAATTTCATCAGCAATTAAGAATAGCCAGTTTCAATGGATTAAAAAAAAAAAAAAATTGGATGGTTCTTAGCTCCAGATACATATGCATATGTTTAGGTGCCCACACTGGAGGAGGTAAGTTCTTTTCTCAATAAATAGACATCCTATCAATACTGTTTGTAGACACCTGTAGAAATTTCCATGTTTAGTTACCTAAATATAGGCACTTGATGTTATTTGAGATGTTCGGTGATACGTAAGACATCATCACAGGTCTGGCAGATATGACCTAGCACCTATGCGCAACTCCCATTCCTCTGGACCAGCAGCTGGAAGCCTAGTGTGAGTAAGATGCCACTAAACCCCCATGTCTGCAACCCAAAATTAAGGTATCTTACTGTGGATGAATCTTTCCTCAGCTGTTCAAATCCAGAAATGCTGAAAATCCCAGCCCCACCAAAACCCAAGTGCTCTGGTTAGAGCTGGCTATGGATGTAGGCAGAGTCTGCCTAATGCCACACACTGCTGCTGGCAGGAAAATAGCACATTAACGGAGTTTCTTCAGCATCTAGCACCTTCCCTGCATCTCCCCACTCCTCCTTTCTTGCTGCCGGAGCAAGGAGCAGGGAAACAGTAGTATTACACTGTGCCAATCAGAGAAACATTGTCAGCACCTCCTTCTATCGCTGCTATGAAGATGAAGCCCTCAGCCCTGCCTCCTCAGACGATCTGGGATCCCTGGGGGACCCATCACTCAGAAAAGAAGAAACCCCTTGTGTTTTGGATAGGGGAATTTGCAGAGCCCAGGCAGGGTCTGCTCAGCAGGGTGCCTCGTCACTGAAGTCTTTCCACCTGCTCCTTTCCTAGCAGCAAATGCAGCCAGCAGGTTCTGATCATATGCACTTTGTGTGGGAAGCCAGCAGCTCCCCATCACCAGGACAACACCTTCAAAATCATTTCCTTTGCCTGCATCTGCTTTCCAGAGGGAAAGAGATAAAACTTCATATAGCAATTTTGCCTTCTTTTATTCTGACTTGGTTGGTGCCAAAAGGCAAATGTTTGTAATGTCAGCTCTACCTTGCAATAGAATAGGAGATGTGGTCCCAGAACAGGAGCTATTGACAGAAAGTTTTACTCTTCCTGCTCATCTCTTTGTGCTTAGACAAACAACATTATCTAGCTCATTAAACCATTATGCTTCCTTGTAATTATAAAATGCAGCTGTAGTCCATTGGTAAAATACTTTTACAATTTCTTAGATATGTTTTTTGTTATAATTAAGAGACTTCCTGCATTATTTATGACCATTCTTCACTTCCGTAACAGAAAAACATGGAAATACTATGTAAACTTACTGAAATGAGTAAATCAGGACAGTAAAAGTGCCACCTGCAAGTACCAGTACAGTGGATTATACAAAGTTGCTTTAGATCACCTTTTCCTATTATCCCTCATTGTAACAAGAAAGAAAAACACAATTAACACTCACAGAACAGAAAAATGCAACTTTTTTTCCCCTAGCCAATGATCTGGCAAGGTTTCTACCAGTAAATTTAAAAATTCTAACCACAAAATCTTTCTGTGAATGTGTTTTGTTTGCAGTTATAGTAAATATAACAAAATCAGTTAATTAAAAATAGACTTGCAAATTACTCCAAAACTGCCTTGCTGGAACCGCTGCTGTGAGAGTTTAATTCAGACTCTTTCTAGTTATATTGCGGTGAAGCAGCAATGACATGCAGCTTGTAATTTTATCACAAGCAGATATCAAATCATTCTCTGTCCCATGTGGAAGGGGTTGTTCTGAAGCTGCGAAGTGTTGTGGAACAACTCAAAAAATCTTTTATGTGACGTGTTGAAGGGAAAAGATATCAATACATGTTAAGCAATTTTCAGTGGGGAGGTTATTCTTGAAAATCATATTGTATAATCACTTCTGTTTATTATTGCAAAGGTAAGCACTCCTATTACATAGGATAATATCCCTGATTTTGGGCCTACGCTCCATTTAATTTTCAGTGATATCCAGAGTAAATTGTGGATTTATTCTGATATATATTATTATGCTGCGGCAAACACTTGAAGGACTTAAAGGAAGAAGCTGTTGCAGATCATGTGAAATATTAAAGGTAAAGAAAATCAAATTATGCTCAAAGTAATCCATTGTGTTACAGTGGTACGTCTTGTTATGTGATGGTTGGACTTGGTGATCTTATGGGTCTTTTCCAATCTAAATCTGTCCTTGGAGATATTCAAGGTCAGACTGGATGGGGGTCTGAGCAACGTGACCTAGCTGTAGATGTTCCTGTTCACTGCAGGGGAGCTGGACTAGATGATCGTTAAAGGTCCTTTCCAGCTCAAATGATTCTACAGATCTATGATCCTACAATCCTCTGAGTCTACGATCTTTCTTTGTGTCCAGCTGTTTGGAATGGATGTTCATATTTTCATCAGTTTAGCCTCTTCCCAACCACTCTGGTCCTACTCCAGTAACATATTTAGAAACAGTCAGAGTTGTTGTTAGTACATGATGTGACTCAGTTTTGTGAGATCACTGTCTCCACGACCTCTTGGGCAAAGCTTCATCTGCAGAACCAAGGGGAAAAAAAAGGAGATAGTTCTCATAAGAAGCAAACTTCTCTCATTCAGGAAGGATGATTTCACAAACAACATGTTCACAAACGGAGGCAGATGTTTGTTTTGCCATCTTCATACAAATAAGCATCAGAGTCTTACGATCTAGAAAACGACAAGAATTTTGAAACTTGCTTTCTCTTCTGGGTAAGTCACAACAAGTGACCATTTATGAAGTTAGTCCTCAAAGTACATGAACCTGAAGTCCATGTTCTTTCTGTATGCAGTACTATTTAAGATCTACAAAAAGCTCAACAAGCCCTGAACAATAAATAAATCCCAGTTACTGAATTCCCCCGTAAGTCATGTTCTCTGAAGAGCTCTGACTTGTCCAGTAGTGAGTGATTTGGCTTGAAACATTACTGCTGGTGAGCCAGATGCTAGCTCCTGCCTTCTCTTCTATATTTCTCTCTCAGAGTGAAAAAGCCCATAGGGATCTCTGGCATTTCCCCAGGTCGGCCAGCCCCATGTTGTAGCCAGCGCCCACAGAGCTTACTGCCTCCTGCAGCCCCAGCCTGGGGCAGATGCTCAGCTGGGTTGGAGCTGACGGCCACTCTCTGATGTGGCAGCGTCATCATTCTCTACAGCAGCATCCATAAGCCTGTGCAGGAGTCAGGAAGGAGTTAAGCTGCACTAAATGGAACTGCACAAAAAGGATACAACTCCTACGTATCCTGGATGTTCGGATGCCAAGCATATTTTCCTGAATGAAAGGCCTTTTGGTTGCTTCTCATTGGAAGGGAAAATGCTTTTCAGGAGAATCAAAATCAACAAAGAGATTACAGATAACAAATATAACACAGCACATATTATAAGAACAAGTACAGTAAACATGGATGGCTAATTGAGGATATTATTGAGAATGCTTTGAAGCAGAATTCCTATATACATTTCTGATGAGCCCTCCAAAACATCTTTCAAAAGCAATCGCATTCAGGAAGAGTACAGGAAAATGTTGTAATTTCCTACTAGAAGCACTTTATCAAAAACTATCTACATTGTTATTATTTACTAAGCTTACAGTAGTGCTTCTCATTTCCAGCTGGGATCATGACATTGTTAATCTAGCTGCCTAAAAAATGTTGTTAAAGACAGCTCCTGACTCAGATTTGTCAGAGAGGACAGCAGAAGGAGTTATCACTTCCATTTTGCAGACAGAGGCTGCACTGGGTTCACAGAGAGCCAGGCCTAAGGCAGTGCCCTCCCCACTGCCTTTCAGGGAACAAGCTCAGTGGGGAAGGTGCTGGTGCCTTGTCTTTGAATGAGCTGTCTGCAGGGATCCAAACTCAGCCAGGAGTGGGAAAGCAACCAAGAGGGTGGATTACTGGGGTCCAGAGTGAATGCTTCATCTTTGGTCCTCGTTCATCTAGTGGTATAGATGTGCATGAAATTACTGGGAGAGGGCAAAAACTCAAGCAGCATAACCTGAACCTCTGTTCTGTTACTCAACCACTGGATAATCTCTTCCTCACTGTGGAAAAAAACACATTTAAATATATATGTATGACTATTCCAATTTCTTTTAGGGTGTAATGCTCACAGAAGAATAAACTCTTTCCCACTTGCTCATTTCTTCTTATCTCCATTGCACTTCCCCACTGCTCGTTTCTGTCTTCCAGAGTTACAGCAGAAAAACCATGCATGCAGCATGGAATACCATTTGCCACATGCCAGCTGTGATTTCATCACAAAAAGCAGCATACTAGCCCTTCCCATATAAAAGAGGTAAGCGACCAGGGCCTTTGCAAGTACATTCCAAGTAGATGAGTCTGATTACTCAACAGAAATCCTGAGGAGTATATGCTCTAGAAAAGAGCAAAATGTCATTATCAGCATTTAATGCACTGAGTATCGGATAGTATTTCTACTTACTTTGAGAATTAAACCAGTGTGGGTTTACATCAGCTCCAAATCTCTTTGATTCTAAAGAGTATAAGGTCCTTCTAGCCCAACACTCTGTTATCAGCAGTGTCCAAGGGCAGATGTCTACAGAAAAGTATGAGTATAGGGAAAACACAAAGTGGTAATTCCCCGAGATTCTCTCCTAGAAACCATGAATTTGCATCTCAGGGGCTTTCTGTGCCAGAGATAGTGTTTTGCTTTTAACAGCCTTTGGTGGACTTCTCCTCCATGGACGGCTTCATAGCAAAGACAGGAAACAATCAAGGACACCACTTGTAGGTGTCTCAGTACAGGATGGAGGAAAGAAAGTGAAAATGTCACCAAAAAAAAGTTATGCTCGTTTTTCCTACTGTATGTATGCTTTATTTTTTTTTTCTGACAGTATCACAGTACATACTCAGCTGGAATGTGGAGTGTTATGTTATGTTGATCTCTGTAATTTGGATACATCAGAGAAGTCAGGTCCTACTGGCCTGAACTGCCAGAGCTTTCATGATGTCAGTGAACTTCCTTACTTACAGCATCACAAAAAGTGGCTCACCATAGCTTCCCCTGCTTGAGAGTTTCTTGATAAAGAAGGCTGTAAAGAAATATTGTTGTATTCTTGGGCTGCAGATATAAATGATGGAGGTTTTTAAAGAAAACTTGATCAAAAAATGTCAAGGAAAAATAACAGCACACTTAGTGTTGCATTTAAAGAAGTTAAAGAATATCTTGGATAGCCTTATATGATGTTAGACAGTACCATTTCATTCTGTTTAAGAAAGTTTGCTATCTAGCTTTATCAGGCTCCATGAAATTTCACTGTGGCATTTTAAAATCTATCTAAGCCAGCAAGAACACAGATATGTATAACACCATGAATATAAATATAAGCCATTTAAAATATATCTAAGTGAGTCATCCAGGAACAGTATGATTATGGCAGAGAAAACCAGATAATCTGAATTTGTCTATATCCATGTACCTCTGTGCAAATATCTATCTGTGCGTACTCATAAATATTTCATCTGGATCTAGTTTGAATTTGGATTCAGCTCCTAGCCTAGATAGGCAGAGTTCACAAATTGCCTGTTGAGTGATCTTGCTTTGTTTTGTAAGTGTGTAAGGATGCAACTCTCACAACTGATATCAGAGCAAAAAAGGCAAAGAAAAAAAACATGGAATGGCAATACTTTCAGTTCTGAATAGTCAAACAGCCGAGAATCTTGTCACAAGATGTATTATGAAGGGTAGTCAATTCACTGCTCTATTTCATATTGGAGGGATTGAAGTGAGAAACTGATTTCTAAATAACTATTTCTGTTGACCTTTGCAGAAGAACATCCAGGGCACTCAGTTATAATGCTGCTGAGCACCTCCACAGCATGTTTGTTCTGTGCTTGGGAAGGCTTTTCTTAAAGCACAAGCAGTATCCATAAGATATTTTTATCCCCAGATAGGTGTGTGGGTTTTTTTAATGCCTACAAATTAAGAACAACACTGATGTTTTTCTATTTGGTTTTATGAAACAAGTTTTCACTGGCATGAACTAAGAGAGAAAGAGCTCTGTTCACATACCCTTAGCTTATCTGAACGTTTTCTCTTTAGAATATTAACCTGATGCAACACATGTGTTCAAGGACCGATATCCAGGAAATGCAATGCTTTTGACTTGGAAAATAATTTCACGGTGAAAGCCATTGTTATTCTGTATTTTGTTGATTTCAAGCAGTTTTGGGCTAAGAAGAGAGAGATTAGAAATTTCTTTCTAGGAGGTAACTTCCCAGACAGTTATGAGGTATTGAGAGGAAGTACTTAGCAGTAACTCTGCACTCAGATCAGGTGGAGATGGGAATGTGGCTTTCCAGGCAGCCAATGCCTTGTGCCATTGCTTCAGAAGAACCAGGAGCTCCATGGCCTGACATGGAATGATAATACTTTTGGTGACAGGTAGACAGTTGGACTGGATGATCTTGTAGGTCTTTTCCAACCTTCTATGATTCTATGATACTACTTTAGGGAATTGCTTCTCTTTCCCTCTCTATCCTTAACTGTGACGTTGGGGTGAGACTGTCTGCACATTAGCATAAGACAAATGGGAATACTGACATGCTTTTTCCCAATGACACGATCCACCTGTAAAGCTGGAGCTACCCAGGCTGTGGATTTCATTTACTTTCTCAGGAAAGAGTGTGATGCACAAAGGCAGCCTCGAAGAAGGAATATAGATTCCTTCTAGTTGACTCAAAGGGAGATCTTGTTAATCTTGATCCTCACTAAACAGCTTTTTCTGAAAACTTCCAGCAGAATTTTTATATATAAATCACCTGAAAGCATAACAGTAAGCAAAAATATCAATATCTGAAAAAAAACAATGTTGTCCTCATAGATCTTCACTGAGAAAAGCACTTAAAAAAAGCAAGCAGCTGTCTTGGTCTAGACCAATTTTTAATGAACTTTTTTCTCCTCTTACACTTCAAAAGTGTCAAAAACAGGCTGTAGGAAATGCACCTCCTGTTCTGTAGTCCTACAAAACCCCAAGTAGATGAAATGACGGTATGCATGGGCCACGCTGGTGCAGAGAAAGCCAGGAAAATGCACCTACAACACAAATTTCATATTTGGGTCCTGAATCGGCAAAGTCCTTAAAACACAAACATGATATTAAGGATACAAATGGTCCCACTGAAGCTGGCAGAATTATGCTCTCTCTAGTTATGCACCCTATTCTGAGGCACATGTGCACAAACAAGGCTATATAACTCCCCATTGATCTTTCCAATAGCTCCCTCTGACAGGTGCTGAACGTGGCCAAGTGTGCCCAATGCCGCTCTGGCTCATGCTGGCGTTATTGCCTGTGTCACTTCAGTGCAAGGCCAGGGGAGCACTGACAGCTGCTCTGAGGGGCCAAAGGAGGCCATAATGAACAGGATGGAAGCGGGCAGAGGGGCCACGTGGAGCTGTAGGGAGTGAGGGAGGGAGATGTGCTGGCTGCAATAAACCCCCTCATCAGGGCCATAAAACTTGGATTTTCCCTTTAATAGGGCTCTCAGTTCCTCTGTAATGTGATCTGAAAAAAATATCGCATTAGAGATGAAGGAAAAAAGATTCTTGAAGATCTGGGCTGATTAAAACTAATTTGACTGGACTGTTTCTTCATTAAGACAAAACTCTTAAATCCACAAGAGAATATTGATTCCTGTATTCTGTTCCTTTTAAATAAGTATAGTCCCTGCCTGAGTTCATATATGTACACTAACTGAGGAGGACTGGAACAAAGACCTATCATACTAATCCAAAACAAGATACTTGCTGCTGGGATGTAATTCACCACAGCATGGAGCACTTATGTAGGTGCCTCCAGCATCCCTGTCCCCTTAGGGAAGAGTTATATAAGGCTACCAGGGCCTCTGCACTCCAACAAAATTTGCTCTTAAAACTGTAGATATCTCTCTCAAATCTATGGAATGAAGAAACTCTGACTTTGCCATATAAGCCTTGTTTTCAGAGGAAATTAGTTTTATGTTGTCATGCTCTGTCTTTGCATGTGCAACCGCATCCTCTCTCCACCCCTTAAGCCTCTGGCCAACTTCAACCAAGTTTGACAGAGGGGCTGTAGGCCTGCAGGTGCAAGTTCCTACAAATTTGAGGAGAAAACCAGCTAATATCCACCTGAATGACAGGCAGGCATGTGTATTCACCCCTTCGTCGACACTGCGGGATCCACATAGCAGAGAGAGGTTCAGGTGCCCTGATGCAGCAGAAGCTTACTTGAAGCAAGCCCCACAGCGCATGCTGGAGAGCCCAGCTAGGAGACATAGATCAGTCTGTGGGAAGCCAGGGAGGTAATTACGCTTGTTAATTGTTTTAGTTTATTTTTATGTTCAGATAGTAAAGTCTGAACACACGTTACAGCTGTAATTTTCTAGCATACATCCTGGGATCTACTGCTGGATGTAAAGAACCTGGCAGTATTATTCCGCTTGCCCATTGTATATCCAGGGGAAGATAAAAGCGAGCATATTCTGCAAATCATCCTGGTTCAGTTCCAGTGCTGAATGTGGACCTGCCTGAGTGCGAGTGGAGCTGTCAGCTCATACAGGCTTCACTGTCAAGGGCTGTGTCATCTGTCAGTGTCGGTTCCAGCTCACTGTGCCACGTAGAGGCAATGCACTGGTGCCTCCCAATTGATAACATGCTGCCAGAAGCATGTTACTTTCTCATCTGTCTTCTTGTAGCTGTCAAAATTGGAATCCATTAATTAGTTTGTTCTTGTGAATTTTAGTTGTTCTGAAGACATGTAAATTTCCAAGTAAGAAAAAAATAAAACACAACAATAACAAAACAAAAACAAAAAAATCCACCACCATGAAGGTGCCAATAGGGGTTCACAAATCCTAAGTGGCAGTTGTTATGAGCAGTAAGTGCTGGCTACAAGAGCTTGGTCTAAGTGAGTATAATGATGTGGCTAGTTTCACCATATTGCTTTTAATGAGACTGAGCTGCTTCCAAGAGTCAAGATGCAATGACAGCTGGGGAAAGGGGAGAAAACAGCACCAGCTAGTGAAGTCAGCTGGGTCAAGAAGGCTCTGTTTGTTGCTGTTGGGTGTGGTTTTTTTATTTTACACATTGCTCACCAGGAGTGGAGGAAAAGTTTGAGCTTTATTTCTTTCTATTTTGCATCTCATGAAAGAAATATTTTGATTTCAGGAGTTTTTGCCAGCTCTGTGGATTTGAGATGCTTCTCACTCTAGCACTTGAATGGACAGTACTATCTCTAAGCAGAATAGTGTTTTCATTGAAATGTCAAATATTAAATAGGTATATTTACGTATTTCATTTTGCATCCACTACGTCACTTTCTCAGGGTGCCACGAAAGAGACTCGGGGAAAAAGTTTCAGAAGTATCCTAAGCAATCCTTCAAAAATGAGCAAGGGATTTAGGAGCTTGCACTGAACTGAGTATGAGTGGGACTTTGGTACAACTAAGCTGGTGCAGAAAACTCTGAAATGGCACTGCCTGAGTGCTGTCTTGCAAGCAATATAAAGTATCAAGTACTAGACACGACTTCTAGATTCTCTACAGCCCTGCAAAGAGTGGATCAGAGAATCATAGAATGGTTTGAGTTGGAAGGAACCAGAAAGACCATCTAGTTCCATACCCCTGCTAGGGGCAGGGACACCTCCCACTAAATCAGGTTGCCCAAAGCTCCATCCAGTCTGGCCTTGAACTTCCAGGGATGGAATATCCACAGCTTCTCTGGGCAACCTATTCCAGTGCCTCACCACCCTCATAATGAAGAATTTTTTCCTAATATCTAATCTAAATCTCCCCTCCTTCAGTTTGTAAACATTTCCACTCGACCTATCATTACATTCCCTGAAAAAGAGCCCCTCCCCATCTTTTTTGTAGGCCCTCTTTAGGTATTGGAGAGCTGAAGTGAGGTCTCTCCAGAATCTTCTCTTCTCCAGGCTGAACAATCCCAATTCTCCCAGCCTGTCTTCATAGGAGAGGTGCTCCAGCTCTCTGATCATCTTCATGGCCCTCCTCTAGACTCTCTCCAACAGGTCCATGCTCCTCTTACACTGGGGACTTCAAAACTGAATGCAGTGCTGCAGGTGGGTGCACATCACATCAGGGCTGGAGCAGCAGTCGGGATCCTCAACACCATCATGAAGGTGTGCTCCCATGTGCTCTCTAAACTCAGCCTAGGTCCAAGTTCTTCAATCACTTTTAAAAAGGGAAATTAGACTAATGTATCACTCACCGTCTCTAAAGTTCCCATCCTAAGGAATCTCACACACAACTTGTCATGGTTTTGTGATTTTCGGTTATTGGTATTCCACATCATAACATCATGTAGTGGATATACCTGGTTCTCAGAAGAGAAGGACTACTACAGTCCTCACGGTACTTTGCTCCTCTGTTACCATTTTCCAGCCGGAGGGAAAAGATAAAAGCTCGCAGTATAAAAACTTGCAGATCACGAGACCTCGTCCCTTTTTCCGCCGTATCTCGTCTCGGCAGCACCTCGCTCTCCAGCTGTCTTATCGTCGGTAGTAGAGTAAGGCCTACCTTGATTTTGGGACATTCTCTCTCTCTGTATTGGATTTATCAGCTTAAATTGTAATTATATTGTATTATAGTGTGTTGTTTTGCATTCCGATATTTTATTTAGTAAATTAGTTTGTTTCTCCTCAGATTGTTGCCGCTGTTCTTTGCTCTCAGGGCCATCTCCCTACCCTTTTCCCGTTTCCCCTTTTCCCGGGACGTGGGCCCTTGGGTCCCCCATCCCCTTTGTCACGGAAATCGGGCCTAATGCCTGTAAACCATTGACACAACTTTAACATGGCTATCTTTTACAAAGCCCTATAAGGCAGTATATATTCCCCTGTAGGAAGCCATGTACTAAAAGCTGTAATTCCTTCTACTGGAAGGACAATTTCCTACTGCTCTGGCTAGACGTGATTTATTTCCACATATTCTTTAAAGAAATATTAGAATACTTCCCTAGAATTCATTCTCAAAATAGCTGTTTCTCTCTGTAAAATCAAGATATCTCCTCCTTTTTGTCCCAAGTTATGCCAACCAAGGACATACAAATATATTCATCCAATGTAAAAGGTAGGGCTATATATTAACAGATAAGACAAACCTGCTTCCAGGAAATCAGATCCTTTCTTTGCTTTTGCACTGGTTACAGAAAAGGAAATGAAGCCAAAATTTGCAATTCAACAAGGTGACTTCAATGTCAATAAAGTACTTTTCATCAACACTTTATGGACATTGTACTTGGATATCTTCATTTACATGCATTTACCTCATGTGGCAATGCACACTTTCATAAGTATGTGTACATCTTTTTTTAATATCCACTGAAAATTTGGCTCAGAATCAGCTGTTTATTGGTTTAAGTTCATTCACTCACATGGGTAATCCATGGAAGAACAAGTATTTTAAATGCTCTGCAAAGAAATAAATAGCTGCTTTATGTGTGTAGATAGAGTAAAATAAATACAGTTTACAATCGCTGGTTGTATGCATGTAATAATCCATTCTTAAGTCCCAAAATCTCAAAGCTTGGCATCAGTATTTCAATGCTATGTGCCTGATTGGAATTTGACACTTTTAAAAAGAGTTTTGAGCCCTCTCAGGGAGTCTGTTGCTTTCTGGTAGCAGAGAAGCCACCAGAAGGGAAGGAGCAGGAAGATGCAGTCTCTCCTCGGTCCAGTTATTGGCTGACCAGTCATTATTTACAATATAAACATCCTTTCAGCCCATTAGTGACCACTCACATCTTCATCTCTACCAGAGTATCAAGAGTGAGCAGGACCAAGCAAGAAGCAGGTGTACAGCAAGGCCAGGAGGAACAGGTATCACACCCAGCACTGAGTGTAATCTTTTAGGTTCTGTTTTCTATCCCCTGCTGCCTGGGTTTAGCTCAGGATACTCAGTCAACATAACCTTAGTGACTCTGGTCTGACATAGCATTAGAGTACAGGCTACCATAGCCAAAACACAGGCAGCAAAGCAGTATCACAGAGGACATCCTAGAGTTCCCAATACAACTCATGGACATGCTGGAGTTTTCTTTGTCCAGAGCAAGTGCCAAACTTCACCTCTCTGTACAATGGAAAACTGTAGAGAAAAACAGGATAGAAAAGTCTTCCTTGGAGGGATTTGTCTCCAGGCCAGTCTGCGCTAAAATACTAAGTAAAATGAAAATGCTAACTTGCGCAGTGAGATTAGAGATGATCCCTTCATGATGAAGTAGCGTTGCATAGGTCAGCTATTAATAATATAATAATGTGTTTTATTGTGGTAAGTGGAAACTAGATAGCCCTAAAACAGTCCCCCCTCGCTCCGTGTAAGAGTACAGATGCATATGCTCCCGGTTGTTAGTTTATAATGAAGCCCTTCAGGAGAACTTTTACCTGTGAATACTTAAAAAAACCTTCTACTTTCTACAGTGGATGGAATTCATACTTTTATGTGCACTTTTTTTTCTTAATGACCTTCTGCCATAAGAGCAATTTGCTTAGTCCACTCCAGGTGATTTTGCATGATTTGCAAATCTAATTTTTATTTCCATGTCTCACATTTGAAAATCTTTTGCCACCATATTAATTTAACATTTTTATCTTTTACCCACCAAGACAGCTCACTGTGACCTTTAAATTCACTTACAAAGGATAACCCATTGGTTAATCTGGACCAATTGGCCTCAGCTACACACTTGGTGACAAACCATTATTTCTACCCCAGTTCTTTAATTGGCCAGAATGCTCTTTTTTATCAGATATATTAGCTGTCAGAAGTGCCTGCTAGCCTTTGCATACTTCCTGGATAGTGTCCAGGTCATTAAAGCAACATCTTCTGTTCAAGTCTGGAATATTTAACCTGCACCAAAATCCCAACTTTCTCCCTGCTTTTAATTAATTAAAGCCTGAAGAATGCAGGGTGGGTCACTCTACAGGCGAGTCTTTTGAAATGGAAAAACTAATATGAGATCTTTCATGCTTCTTTTTCTTGTACTCATTCAGCAGTTTTGCTTCACAAATCACAATTTTATATTATTTAAATTTCACCTGGTGGAAGCGTTTTACTTTTATTTCTGCTGAATTATTTTGCAGTACAATAAGGCCAGCACGGTTTCACGGCAGGGAGGAAGAGCAGGAGCTGGAAGGGCTATAACTGTAGCACATGATGGGGAGCAGCCAGACCTCTCTGTCATTGTTGCCTTCATCTCTCCAGGGACTGTGGTCTCATCGGAACCACATCCTCTGAGGATCAGAACTGGCTTTTGAGAAAAACAGCCTCCCACAGCTGTGGCCAGAGCTCTCACACACCTCTGCAGGTCTGCCTGCAGGGCACATTGGGACAGCAGAATCCCACCTCATTTGCTCAAGTGGAAAAACTAGTACACATCTTCAAGGTGCTGATGCACTACCTGTGCTAGTAGCATGCATGACCCACATCCCTTCCTGCATATAATGTCTGGTAACACCAATGGTCCTTCATCCCTTGCACTTGCAAAGCAGTAGCATGAAGATTTTGACTGCCTCGATGCATGGATATTTTATTCACCATCCAAGACCTAGCTAAATAATGTTTTACAATGAAAATTTATTTATGATTTTATATCACAATTTTTATTGCCATTCATACCCTGTATTCTCCATCAGTGACTCAGAATAGAATCAAAAGGGATTTCTTGAAACGAGATGTGGTATGGATGCTGATCTCTTTATGTCGTAAAGTACTGTTCATTAAAGACATGTTTTTGTAATATCTCGATATCTGCTTTATGCCACTCTTCATCGTAAAATTCCAAAGTCATCCTGAAGGAAAAATAGGTTGACAGTCCCCAAAATATATCAACAATTTACTCCAGTTTTGTCAGTATTATGTGAATTTGAAAACAGGCTTATCTCAGTGAGAATATACATTATCACAAAGATTTCTTGCAGCCTCATGTTTTTCCAGCTTTAATATTAAGTCTATAAAGTGTAAGACTAATGTCTAAGGGTACGCCAAATTAAGATGTTATTTAAATGGTAAACGATGAAACATTAATGTCATACTTCTATCCTTACTTCCTTTTTTTTAACATATGATGTGAAATCAACTTCTTTTGTAAAGTAACTTTTTTGTAGGATCTCAGCTTCCAGTGTTCGTTTCTTTTCATACATGATCCATTTGCTATCTGGGAGATTAAAATTATTTATTTTAGTAGTTAAGAATATTTCTGGGAGAGCAATGTTCCTGCCTTATTGAGATCAGGGATCAAACTTCTGGATTTTGCCCACAAAAATAATACCTGTTTTTCAAACATCCAAACAACACTCTGCATCTCTTCCCTTAGGAAGTCTTCTGTTTGGAGAAGTCACAGGAGAGGCATGACCTGAATGAGGCATCAGGGCTCTGCGGGACGTGCTCCCTGTGGAAGCTGGTCGCACCATCTCTCAGCAAGCCCTTAAATCTTCAGCACAGAGTATGCTTAAAGCTGTGTAAATATGGCTTTCACACCTCCATTTATCTTTGTCGTGGCTCTGCCAAGAGGCGCTGGGAGAAGGGCTGAGCAGACAGCACACAGGCGAGCACATCTGCCAGCGGCCCGACGGAAGCGTTCACGAGGTGACCACCAGTGATGGAAAGCCACTTCTTTGGCTCACCTGGCTGCTGTAGGCTGTTTGGATTTTTAAGCCGACTATTTTTACAGACCGAGGTCTCTCACTACAAACTGATGTTTGCAGTTGGTCAAAAGTCACACAGATTCCATTCAGGATGGAGTCCTTCACACGCTTTTATTCCTAGGGAAAAGCTTTGCGATACATCAGATGAAACTATGGCCCTGCCATGCTTTTTTTTCAGATTTCCTATATGTTAAAACACATATAAGCCTCTCAGAATTGCCTCTCATTTTGGCTGCTCCTAGTCTAAAGCTGGTGCAGACATTTTTTCTGATGACATGGATCTTAGGTCTGTTATGTTTTCATTTTCTGTTAATGGGTAGACAATCTACTTGTTACATAATCACTGAACGAGAATTCTGCATGGGAGAGAAAATTAAACCCTAAAATGTAGGTTATGTGACAGTAGAGATTGTTTGAAAAGCCTTAGCTTGAACTCTTTGTAATTATCCGCATTAGGCATTACTTCCATAACTGTATTTTTTACTTCAAAACTGATTTTGAAGTAATCAGCCAGAAGATTTTGGAACAAGCTTGTGTGCAAAACAGAGCAGTCTGTGCAGGACTTCCTCTGCTCGAGGGGTTGTAGATGAGGCGGTGGATCTCCAGAAGAAAGGAGATGGTTTCCAGGCTGTGGTTGTCTTTCCAGTCTGCTCTGATGCCAACAGTGTTGCAAAAATAAAATTTGTGTTTGGAACACAAAGCTATTTCCACGAGGAACACCTTGCAAGCCACGAGAAAATAAGAAAATCTACTTTTGGACCAGAAATTGAACAACATATAGAAATTGCAACAGCATAAAACAAACAAGTCTGAAAAGGGGAAATTAAATAAAATGGCACGTAGTTGATGAAAAAGTTGTTCTTTTTCACAGTTGGTATGTACATTGGTGGGCAAGGGAAAATTAAGTTTGGGTATCATCTAAGGTTTGCATTTTTAACTTAATATTCCCTCACATATTCTCTTGGGAAGTAAAATGCATACAACATGAATACTGTAGATCACTGGTACCCAAAATCTAAACAGAGAATTAATAGAAAAGAAAATTAAGAAGCCACAAGAAAATTCCCAATGTGTCATCAAGTTACTTAATCATTCAGTTTAAGAAAGCCAACTCTTCTACTAGAGGGTGTGTATTAATTCCAGTTTTAAAAGACCTGTGCATGAGAATATTCAGTACTACAGCAAAACAAACCAAATCTCTCATAGGGAAGTCACAAATCCAGCCAAATACGAAGGCACTACTCCAGAGTGTTTGTGTGAGTGAGTCCCTCAAACAGATGAATTTTTTAACACGGGAAAGCATTATTTCTATTAACTTTCTCACAAAATTAGCTGAGCCATTTTTAATTGAATTCTTTCAGCTCACCCATCCTGAAATAAGCCACGGGATGAAAAATTTCAGCTCCCACCCTCTGCCAGCTGCAAGCGGAGTCTGTCCTTCAGGGATCAGCCTGCCTTGGGTGCAGCCTCAGTGGCGCTCCCGCAGGCGGAGGGTGCTGCGCTCTGATTGCGGCAGCTGCAGGTCAGCACAGGGGGGACGCACAAAATGCCTGCTTTAGCACCAAATATGGAATTCAAGTTTGGGCTCAAAACTCATTATTCATTATTTCCACTACACAAGCTGATCAGAAATTGAATTGAGGAGACTCTCGTAGGCAATTATAAACTATCTTCTAAATTATCTTCTTGCAAAAGAGGAGAATAAATCTCCTTCAGTGAAAGCAAGATAAAACTAGGGTTAATTTTCTGCCAGCTGGGTCCACAATCGTTTAGTCTTCTGCTTGTCAGCTGCACTGCTGTGCTACTTGTAATGGCCATATCTCAGGGTGTGGACGTGTGATGTGAGGGTGCCCCAGCACCGGGATAGATACAGAACTGGCTCCAGGGAAACCAACACCAGGGGTTGGTTGTCTGTGCCGAGCTCAGCTTCCGCAGTCTCCTTGTGGCCTGTCTGGCTGCTTTTTGAGCGTGTTCAGCCTATGAACTCGATGTCTATGCTAGACATCAGACTGCAGCCAACCGTCCTCCGCTTTGACCTGGGAACAGTTGGTGGGATTTTACAGAGTCCAGACACAAATACCACAGAAGCCAGATGCAAACCACTGGCTTTGCCAAAGTAGCAGCTTCATAAGCTTGTGTGAGGTTTAGAGGGGTGTAACCTGGGAACAATCACTGTCCATTCCCCTATTTGTCATTTCTGATCTTTATTAATATTCATTCTAAGCAACCCATGGGGAAATTACCGTGCATTTGCTCTAAATCGGTCAAAACTCCTGAATCAGCCATATGGTGTGAATCCCTGTTTGTCTGGTAGCACAGAGTACATCTTTCACAGCCCTGATGCACACACAAAACTGTCTGCTTTCACTGATTCATAGCAGTGTTGTAAATATAACTGAACTTGTGAACGAAACAAGGTGTTAATTGATGGTGTACATATTCGCCCTCATAAACGTCTGCTCCTAAACTACATTTCCTGGTTTCTAAGGAAACCCTTATTCCTCAAAACTGCAGGGATCCTTACTCACAATGCAGTTTAAATTCTTAATCATCTAACACACTTTCTGCTGTGAGGGGAAAGGTGTAGATATGACCCATCTGCATGTTCAACAGTTGCTTTGAACTTGGAGGAAGGAAAGATTTTTGTCAGTGCTGACTGTAGGAAACCATCAATTCTCACATTATGCGAAATGTGATACCGCAGTTTCAACTCCAGCTCCTGACTTCCTTAATTAAGACTGTGCCAGACATGCCAGGAGAACGGGTCTGCCTGTCTGATCATGTGCAGCTAGTCAAAAATGTTTGCCTGTGGCTCCCTCAGTCAGCATGCTGGTTTGTTTTATAACGCTACACATAAAGGAGAGGGTGGCACTGATAATCCTTGTGCCTCATCTCCAGTTTTGCTTCCTCAACATGCCCCATGAGGCAGGCTCCAGCAGAGCCACCAAACCATGGCCAAAGAGCCAAGGCTGGCAGCTAGCAGCCAGCAGGTGCATCAGTGGGCAGTGGGTCTTCATAGGGTCACAGAATGGTTGAGGTTGGAAACGGACTACATCAAAAAGGCTCAATCTGGACAAAGTTTGCAGGGTACCTCAGCTGATAGGTATGTGGGTTGTGTGCCTGTTGCTTTATGCTCCTGCAGCACAGTTACCTGCCCTTTCCTGTGCTCTTTGCATCCTTCCAGCTGCTTGGGCGTATGCTGATCCCTGCAAGTGCAAAGGGAGGGATGCTCAGGAAAGCCCCAGTGCTTTTGTGCTTTTGGTGTCTCAAAGTGACCACTCCTGTCATATTAATCCTCCTACCAAAACTGTATGACATAGTCTAAGTTTCGTCTCGTCTTTATTACAAGCAAAACTCCAGAGAAGCTTGGGGTCCCTGTGGGACCAGATTCTGGGTTTGTTTATGCTCTTTAAACTCTCTCAGGCCACACAAGGTTAGCAGAGCCCACTGGCCATCACAGAGCTCCATGACTCCACAGCATGAAACCCGGTGTCCTCTGTTTCTGAGTCACAGACTCCACCTGGCATCACTTCATTATTCACATCCATTGCTACTCCTGCCCAATGCACTTTTAGATTAAAAAGGAAATAGGTAGCATGTTATTTTCTCTGGGATTATGTTTTTTTTCTCCCCTGAGAATAAAGGGAATTGTCCAGACCATCATAAAGACTGAATCACTGCTGAGAAGGTTACAAATCCATGTGGATAAACCTGCCCAATTGTAGGTGGCCAACTTGTTGTTGCTATCAAATCACTCTCCATCAGTCCTGTCTTTCAGCCTTCCCACTCAGCAACTGCCTTGGTAGAAATTACTGAACACATTTTCGCTGCCATAAAAATTGGCCAGAGCTATATTTCTGGATTCCAAGAAAGCTTTTGACAGCCAACCATGATACTTTATGTAATAAGTTGTCAGCATACTGTGTATCACCTAACGCTGTCACTTGGCTTAGGTCAAAGCTGTCAAATTGCCAGCAAAATATTGTTGCTAGAAGCACTAAATCTTCTTTTCAGCCTAGTTCTGTTGGGGTCCACCAGACATAGTCCTTGGTCTGTTATTGTTTATGCTGTGTATAAATGGCCTACCACTTTAATATGCATAAAAACAAAACAAAACTAACGTATATGTTGACAACATTGCCAGCAGATGCTGCAGTCAGATTTCAGACAGAACTGTAAACTGGTAGTGGGGGACCACTTATGGCCAGCTCACGGTTTTAAAATCACACAGAACAAGTGTCTCAGGTTACAGTCCAAACTTTGAGCCTCTCTGTTTTACTCGCAGGCTGCATTTACATCATACATTAAATTCACATCTGAATCATAGCTTTAACCATGTTGTGCCACCTGTTCAGACCGTAAAAGCCCCAGCTGAACCAGGAAGCATTCATGTGGACCCAGACTGAGGGCCAGGAGATGAGAGCTGGGGAGAAACCTGCATGGGAAGTTTGGGAGCTGCCCCTACCTAGAAGGTACCTTGAACAAGCCCAGTGCAGCCTGACTCTGTGGACTCTCCTCTTTCCCTCAGCTGGCCCCATGACTGTGAATGAAAGGGAGAAAGAAGGAGAACCCATCGTCAGGAAATCTCGGGGCAATGGGTGAGACCACAAAGCCTGAGCTACAGGTGCCATGCTCACAGTGCAAGGCTGGCTCTGGCATACAGAAACAATGTTGTCTTCGTTATACTGAAAGAAGTCTTAAAGGAACAAAAGCAATACGTTGTATTCTCTTTTCTCAAAAGTCTCTAAGTAGCCTTTTAAAAACACAGCCCTCCTGAAGCACTCTGAACAAACAAGCAGTCTCAGATGCCCTGAAGTGTTTCAAGGATGTGCACACATCTATCATAGCCAATACACCCCACAGAGAGTGCAAACTAATGCGTAACTGCTGCGCCGTCAGTCCGACAGCTGGCACAGGAAGGTTAGTGCTAGCACCAGGTGAGTTCTTCTTAACCCTGGAAACCACTGCCTGCCTTTTATTTCATGTACATTGGCACTGAAACTTCACATTGATGACACTTGTATATTGTTAATTCAAGAAATTCTCCTCTAAACTGGAACGTGCAAGAACTGAGTCAGGCTGTTGGAGAGAGTGCAGCAGTGAGAGATTCTCCTGTATCATAATGATGTATCCTATGGGAGCAGAAGACAGCAAGCCAGTCCCCTTGGATTCTGGATGCCTGGCATAAGGCTATGTTAAATGCCTTAGTTTCCATAATGCTGAGCATTCACCCTGCCTGAAAATTAAGTTCATTTAAGTCAGCAAAGTCGCTCAGACACCTTATCAAACAGCATAGGGGAGCTCTGCACCACCTCCCTAATTCACGCAGCCTTGCAGAATTGTGCTCCATCCCAGGTGCTCACATGGCCTAGCCACAGCTGCTGTGTCTGTACTGCTAAATAACAGCTCCACGAGCTGGCTCTGGCTCTGAGGCTGAAAAAGGCACAGGCTGACCAACACACTGTATGGCACTCAATGCTGGGTCCACTGTGGGCCCGCTGGGATGCTCCTACAGGCCTAAAAGGTAAACATGGCACTCTGGTTTTGCCATCGCTGCATTTGGCCCTGAAACAACAGGAGGGCCTGCAAACTGGGATAGTGAAGTTGTCTCAGAAGGAAGCAGATGCCCGCTGCTCACACATGGGGGCTGCAGGACAGAGGAGCCAGACTTAGCGCAAAATGGCTGAGAGCAGGGCTGAGAATGGGGCCCAGCCTCATCCCAATTGTCCCCAGGGGGGAGAAGCCACCACACACCAAGGGCATGCCAAGGCATGTGGCTGGTGGGGGGTTAGCCCTGCTCCCTAGCCCCACGTTGCTGTGGCAGCCTGATTTTTACTTCATGAGTAAGTGCAGTGCCCTCAGGGTGCGAGTTGGCTGAGGTCCCCCTGAGTCCCCGCCATGTCCAGGCGAGATGCAGCCTTCAGTTCTCCACTGTGCTGCCCAGGGCTCCCCGTGGTCTGCTTCCAGCACCTGAGGTGGTCTGTGCCTCATCCCGGAGTGACTTGAGATATTAACAGAGGGATGAAATCATCTTATGTGGCAGCTTTGTATGTGGTCAGGAGGAGAAAAAAACAAAACTCATGTCCCTTTTTGCCCTTTAAAATAAAGCAATTGTTAGGACCGTTACAGGGCTATACATTCAGGTTTTTATTGCTTTGATTGATGACTTGATTGAGCTGACAGCAAAGGCTCTACCAGATCTGCACTATTGATTACATGGTCAATAACTGGATATAATTATTATGCCAAAACACACTTTTATATTAAAGCTAATGTAAATGCGTTTCGAGATATGAAGAGGCAGTGGATGCATTGTGACTCAGAGAGGAGAATCAAAGTCACAGCATGGGACGGCAATAAAGAAAAGAACACAGTAATGAGGAGAAAAGCCTAAGAGAGAAAAAAAGGCAGCACTTGACAGACTCTTTGCAAGTTCGAAAACAAGCAGTTCTGAGAGCCGCATCATTAGCGAAGCCTAGTTTACTACGAAACTGTGTCCTACATTCTCATTCCCCTCCTCCTCCCCCTGCGTGCAGCAACCCCAAATCCTCACTGCGCTCCTGACAGCTTCAGTACCCTCCCTCGGCATCCCCCAGACCCCTCGTCCCCTCGCCCCCCGCCTTGGTGCTGTCACCTCCCTGCCATCCCAGGGCAGCCACGTCCCCAGGGGTGGGCAGCGAGCACCAGGCAACCAGACGCCGCGGGGACGGCTGGTGCCGGGCTCCCGCTCCTGCCGCCGAGCTCCGCCACCAGGAGACCTCCAGCACAGCACTCACTGTCGCTGCCCCGTGCAGGTGCTGCTCCTCAGAGTTCTCATAAATTCATCTGTTGGAGAGCTGTAGTCTGTAAAACCTGCCTGCATCCGATGCTATCTCTGGGCAGTTGGAAGAGAAAAAGGTTATCAGGAGTAGTCAGCATGGGTTCACCAGGGGGAGGTTGTGCTCAACCAACCTGGTAGCCTTCTACGATGTCATCACCAGCCAGGTGGATGGGGGGAGAGCAGTGTAGTAGTCTACCTTGATTTCAGCAAGGTGTTTGACACTGTCTCCCACAACATCCTTATAACAAAGCTGAGGAATTTTGGAATAGATGAGTGGATTGTGAGGTGGATTGAGAACTGGCTGGCTGGCAGAGCTCAGGCGGTTGTGACTGGTGGTGCAAAGTCCAGTTGGAGGCTTGTATTCAGCGGTATTCCTCAGGGGTTGGTGCTGGGTCTGGTCTTGTTCAACATCTTCATCAATGACCTTGATGAGGGGACAGTGTCCACCCTCAGCAAGTTTGCTGGTGATACAAAGCTGGGAGGAATGGCTGACATGCCAGAAGGCTGTGCTGCCATTCAGTGAGACCTGGACAAGCTGGAGAGTTGGGCAGAGAGGAACCAGACGGGGTTTAACAAGAGCAAGTGTAGAATCTTGCACCTAGGGAGGAATAACTGGACGCACCAGTACAGGTTGGGGGATGACCTGCTGGAGAGTAGCTCTGCAGAGAGGGACCTGGGGGTCCTGGTAGACGACAGGTTGGCCATGAGCCAGCAGTGTGCCCTGGTGGCCAAGAAGGCCAATGGCATCCTGGTGTGCATTAAAAACAGTGTGGCCAGCAGGTCAAGGGAGGCGATCCTCCCCCTCTACTCTGCTCTGGTCAGGCCTCACCTGGAGTATTCTGTCCAGTTCTGGGCTCCCCGGTACAAAAAAGACAGGGATCTCCTGGAGAGAGGCCAGCGGAGGGCCACAAAGATGGTAAAGGGCCTGGAGCACCTCCCCTGTGAGGAAAGGCTGAACGACCTGGGTCTGCTCAGCCTTGAATAAAGAAGGCTCAGAGGAGATGTGATTAATGTTTATAAATAACTAAGGTGTGAGAGGCAAACGGGTGAGGCTGGACTCTTTCCAGTGGTGTGTGGCAATAGGACAAGGGGAGATGGCCACAAACTGAAGCATAGGAAGTTCCACATAAATGTGCGTAAGAACTTCTTCACAGTGAGGGTGCCTTAACACTGGAACAGGCTGCCCAGGGAGGTTGTGGAGTCTCCTTCTCTGGAGACGTTCAAGACCCGCCTGGATGCCTACCTGTGCAACTCGGTCTAGGGAGCCTGCTTTGGCAGGGGGTTGGACTCAATGACCTCTAGAGGTCCCTTTCAGCCCCTACAATTCTGTGATTCTGTGATCAATCACCTCTGGACTGAAATACATATACATATTTATATATATATATATGTTAGAGGTGGAAGTTCAGGCAGTGCGTGTTTAAGTCTGTTTTTCTGGGGAGACTAGAGACCTGGATGAGAATTCCTTCCCTGTATCTACTTGGCCAAAGAAGAGCTACAACAAAGGTCATTTCAAATGCTCATTTTCCTTTTAAAGAAATAATATTCAGGTTAGGTATGTTCTGGCACAGAATGGTTGCGGTTGCTGGTACCTAAATGACTAAAATCCAGCCTCAGTTTTCCTCAAGCATTGGTATGCAATGGAAGAAGTAATGCACCAACCACTTTGTCCCAGCCTCAGCTAGCAGCAGTATTTCCAGCTTTAGCTGTGTGTGACTTGCAGAGTCAGGATGATCTGCCATCACACAGAGGCTAAGCACAACGGTGGCAAGCACCATGCAATAAATGATTGGCGTGATTCTGAGCAACTTGGAATTCTGGCAAAACTGCTGCACACTGCAATGAAAAATCTAGCTCAGAGACCAGAATTAAAGATCAGCTGCCTTTCTACCCTTTTTCCCAGCCTTTGAACCTTTGATTTTGCAACATTAATAATCCAAGAGAATTCCTATGGATTTTTTTTTTTAATTTCTTTTAAACCTCCCATTTCTAAGACTTAACTAGTTAGACTTAATTTGGTCTCATTCTAAAAAGTACAGTTTTTCTTTTTCTAATTTTAAAAAAAGCCTATTAAGCCAACTTATTTTCCAAGTAAATAGATAAAATAATTTCTTATCAATTTGAGAAAACACTGAACAAATGAGGAGGTAAAGAGTAACAAAATTAGAAGCAGCTAAAAAGATGGACATCGGCTATACATAGTCTTAACTATTGGCATCACATAGAGTTTTATTCATGAACATCTCCAGCACTTATGCATATCACACATTTGAGGTAATGACAGCCATATGGTGGAACGTGGAAATGTGAGGAAAGTCCTGGAACAATGACAATATGACTAAACCATGGATGTGTATTTGACCACCTCATTGACTTCCTGACCACCCATCCATCTCGGCTGAAGCTCTGGAGGTGTTCCAGATCTCTAAACAGATTAGCGAGGACATATTATTTTCTTCCAAACTAATCTACTAGAGAATTTCTTTTCTCCTTCTTTCTTTTGTATTTCCTGCTCAAGGATCAGGACAGATGCTTTACATCACTGAGAAGGAAATCTCTCCATCCCAAAGACAGAAGTTTCCTGAGTCACAGATGAGGCCAAGGCTCCCTCTGAGCCTGGCAGGAATGTAAGAGAATGGCCTTTCAACACAGGAAAATTGCATGTGCTGGAAATCTGTTGTAGGCCATTGTAAGGAGATGTTATGACTTCCTCTGAATTGTGCAGCCATATTATTTCCATCTTGGCTAAAATATGGAATATGGTTCAAGGTTACGGATTCCCGTTGCAACTTAAGAGTTACTTCAAGATCAAAAATATTTATCTGACTCCTATCTCCCAATGTCATAGAAGTTCAAATACTGCTGCAGTGATATTTTAAGGCAGAAAGCTGAGTTAAAAATTCGAGGCCAACAGGTCAAACATTCCATCTTTAAAAAAAAAAAAAATAAGAGAGAAAGTTGAGCATCTATTCCTTAAAAGATATTCAGAAGACCACCAGATCTCAAGCAGTAGCTTGCTCTTCTGAAGATGTGTGTTTTAAAAATGCAAAAGAAGAATATTAATCAAAGAAAGCTCAATCCATTCCCTTTCCCCCCTTTTTAAAAGAAAATAAAATATGGAAATTATGAATTGAAGAGTGTGTCTGTGACACACTGGAAGATGCTACCCAAGGGTGTTCACTGTAGAGAGGAGGATAGCTGTATTAAAGTGAATAATTTTGTGGGGAAAGGATAGAGAGTTGTTGCTATAAGAAAAAAATCTTCTTGATTGACATGAGAAATTGCTGCCACATGAAACAGTTCATCTTCTTTGAAGGGCTCTTTTGTCAGGGAGGTCAGGTCAAAGAGGTTTGAAAGGTCCTCATCAAAAGAAGTTGCCTTTCTAGGCCCAGTGCATTCCCTCGCTGGAGAAGTCTTCGCTTCAGGAACTGCATGGAGATGTGGGAAGCAGGGGGTTGGCAGCTGCATAGCTAAGCAACTGTGCGGGCTGAGCCATGAATCAACACTGGCACCTGCTGTGGGCAGGAGGATCTCCTCATCGCCCTGGCCACTGGAAAACTGCTACATGCAGACGAGGGCTCACAAAGAGTTGTCTAAAAGCAGCACTGTCCAAGCTGTGGGTGCACGCACCAAGTCAGCATGGGGGATCCATTTCCTGACTGCCCTGGGCCCCAGACTCATACTTTGGGCTTGCAAGTGAAGTAGCAATATAAGCCAAGTGGCATGGCTAGAAAAACAGAAATTTCGCTGCCCCTCTCTCCCATCCCAGTGCTATTCTTCATCCCTCAAGCACCTGGACTCACCTGGGAGCTGGAGAGCCCAGGTTTTCCCATAGTAAGAGTGCTGTGGTGCAAGGTGCCTCTGCAATGGGAGAGGGCAGTGCAGCCTAACATGCTTGTGCCACCAGTGTCACTAGCTGATTGTGTCAGCGTCCCCCACCACCCCATGCAGAGAAGGAGATACAGTACCAACTCTATCAAGCACCTGGGCACAGCATTTCGGTCCAGCAAGAAGGCACTGCTAGCTGCTCTGTGCAGGCATGCCCCCAGCCTGCACAACATTCGAGGGAGCTTGGCCAAACACAGTCAGTACTGAGGGCAGGGAAGGAGAGCTCTGGCTCCAAAACTGCTCGTGCACCCACACCAACACAGCTGGGGCCAGCATCGCTTTCTGTACTCTCCAATTTGTTCTAAAATCTTGTGCTGAATATTCTACTGACTCTACCTTTACTCAGTTTTCCAGAGATGACGGACCAAGACGACAGCAACAATCTCTTTCCCTGCTGCCCCATAGCTCATCAAAATTTAGAGGAAAATTCTCCTTCCCAGCAGTAGCATCCTCCTCCCTTCTCCTGTCACAGGGGTACCTTGAGTGCCCAGAAACGTCCCACTCACCACATCTGCCCAGCTCCCACAGCCACCCCCACCAGTGGGACCTGGCATCTCCCCTGAGAAACAGGGAATTGGAATTAACATCTCATTGAGATGAAAGAAGCAGCTCACACCTCCCTCAGCTACATGTGAAGCCCAGCACTGGTAAAGGTCAGTTCATCTTTTGCAGGGTAATTTTCTAGGAAGGCTGGAAAATTTGGGGGCTTCTGTTTGTTCTGTAAAAGAGAGCTGACCTTCTGATATAGTCGTGTGACTCGAGGCTCGGCTTCCTCAGGCATAAATTTCTGATGCCGAGAGTCTCAAAGCCTCCCTCAGCTGATTGCAGGTGGGTTGAACCATCCCTCACTGAGCTGCATCTCAAGCTATGTGAAAAATCACCTTCACTGATTAGGGCAGGGCCTTCCTCCCTGATTGCATTGCCCTGTTTACTGTCATTGAATGTTTGAATCAGGAGGACGTTCTGTTTGTTTCTTGGATTTTAATTGCTGTATGACTTTCCTCTTCTTTACTAAACTATTTTTGCCGAGGTAATTGCTGAATTTATACATCCATGGAAACCCAGTGTGTATGTATGACAATAGTACAATTTGGTATTTATGAAGTGTCACTTTTCTGTAAAGGTAGAATTTCAGTTAATTATCACTGGGCTGTTTATGAACACTTAGAAATGGAAAAATAATGAATGGGCACATCGTCTATTCATTACAATTCTGCTGATGAGTTGTCCCATTCATAAATTAGCCTAGCATTTAGCTTCAGCAGAGCACTGTGAATGCTGGCAAGGTTTGAAGGTCAGCTGTGCTTTAACCCATGGCTTTCTGCAGATGGCAAACGTGTTGCTTTGCCCTGAGATCATGCTGACTCTTGTCAGCTAAAAAGAGTTACTCTGCATGGAGCCTGGCTGGCACACACAGGCAAAGGGAAAAAGCTGTAGAAAGTGCTGCTATTCAGAACGTAGCTCTCTTTCACTCTGAAGCAGTGCATCTGTCTCTGCTGGGTGAGGACTGATGACCTGAGCTGAGTCAAAGCTCCTGTGGATGCCCCTGTGTGTCTTCTGAAATCACTGCCCCTCTCATTGCCAAAGCCCAAGCTCTTCTTGGGGAAAGCGCTCCTTCCTTCTGTGCCTCCTTCCTGCGGGAGGAGAGAGGCTGGATAGGGCAGACTGGGCAGAGAACACATCACAGCCATTTGCTCTTTGGTGCCACATGGTGCCCACTCCTCCACGTAAATGCAGATAATGCAAGCATGCTCAGCAGCAATCACTGACCACTTATTTTAGAAGTGACTGCAAAAGAATAGCCCTAAAGTGTCATGAAGGGCTGTGGAAGGACACATGGGGGTCGTTTGAACATGAAGCCGCTTATAAGCAAGACAGATTTTCTGAAGATGGATTTACATTGACCTCAGAGGGGACCAGTATCCCCTAAGCATCCATGCTGCAAGAAAAGGAGGTGTTCAGAGATCACTCTGGACTGCTGATCTTGGTTTACCAAGGCTGCAAATTGGCTTATTTTTTCCAGTGGCATGTCTGAAAACAGGAATGCAAGGATCAGATTCATTTTTTTAGCTGTCTTTAAAAATGCATAAAGTTTTGCTTCAAGTGTCACTGTTGGAGTTTTACTATTATGCTAACAATCCAGACTACCTGCTGAATGCAACGGGCTAAAGGCTCCATTTGGGGATTTTGCCTACTGTGAGCAGTTTTTAGTTTCTTTTAAAATAAAATACTGTTCTCAAGTGCCCACCTTGCAGAGTTCCTTTCAAATATTTTAAATAAAAAGCGTGTTTAGAGAAATTATCCCTGCTTCCATGCCTGTTGCTTATAAAGTCAAAGAGTAGTATTTCTGCATTTTTTTTCCTTTAAGTTACAACCGGAATGCAAACCGCACCAAAATTTTAGCCAGCTTAAGGTACACTACATTCTTCTAAGTACAGTAACCCTTCATGAAGCAACCGACCGTATTTTAAGATATATGTCAAATAAAATGACTAGCAAGGACAAACTAAGGTTAGCATTTGACTGTATCATTTTAAGTACAACTTCTTTTCTTGCAGAAGTACAGCATCGCTTCCTGCAAAGCACTTCTTTTGTTATTGATTTGAGAGATAAAATATATAAAGCTGCTGCCTGTACCACTCTGCAATAATTAAAAGTACTTCATCATGCAGCTTTGAGATTTATTTTAAATGCTCAAAATATGTTCCTTATTGTGATTCACAGGAATTTACTGGTCTAATTTCTTTAGAGACCAGCAGGAATATATATTGACTCTGGTTTATTTATAAACCAGCTATTTAAATTACCAAGTTATTTACATTGTTATTGTCTCCATCATTTAGTCAGTATTTGCAAAGATTTCACATTGCTCTTAATTTGGCACTCCCGAGTGCTAATGGTACTTATGGAAGAGGGTTATTTAGAATAGTCATGCGTGCTACGCTCATATGAGAGCTCTTCATCCAGGCTTGTTCTCCAAGGAAACACACCTGTAAGGGGACAGCTTGCAGGGCTGAACCTTGAAGAATGCATCATCATGGAATAAAGCAATAAGGTACATTGGTGAGTAGTTGGATTAAAGAATCATCATAGAATAATAGAAACAGAATCATTTGAGTTGGAAAAGACCTTTAAAGGTCATCTAGTCCAACTCCCTTGCAATGAACAGGGACATCTACAGCTAAAGAGTCTCTAGGGTGGGTATTTATTATGTTTCCCAGTTGTAAATTGATCTGTTGGGGAGAGAAGAGTGCACCAGCTGAGGGATACTCGGAAGCCCCCCTGAGAATTTGACTGTTCTGGAGTTATATGGGGAGGGATGGGCTTTGGGTGTGCTTGACTGGACCCGAGTCATTCTAGTCCATCAGAGGTGTGTGGAAAATCACAAGACTTTGACACTACTGCAAAAATAGCAAAGGAAAACAGTTATTAAGGGAATATTTCATCCTGAGACTACAGACATTACCTATTCTTTATTTTTATTTCTAACAGCACTTTCAAGTCTCAAGCACACAACACACTACTTATTGTCACAGTGCTTCCTCTTCCTTCCTTCTTTTTTTTTCCTGCCATAAACCCTGTGCAAGGAGAGCTGATGGTAGTGGCTGCTGCTTCCTACAGCCTGGTCTCCCTGAAGGGCCTCCAGCCCAACACACTACAATGGCAGGCCCTCACGCCAGAGCTGCAGGGACAGGGAGCTGGCACAGTCCTGGGGACCTCTCAGGGCTGATAAAAAGGGCTGCAGCATGAGTGCTTCACTTTTGGTTGGTTGCTGGGTCATGCCAAAGGGGTAAATTGTGCTTCAGTGAGTGCACTGAGGGCAGTGGTTGTCCAGACATCACCTTGAAAATGAGGTTTGTGCGATGCCAAGCCAGGAGTACCTGCTGGGTAGGGGGCATCTTGTGTTATCACTGTGGTAAAAAGTATAGTAACAGAAACTCAGAAGACTGTGGTCCCCTCTCCAAGTGATGACTGCTGCCTTCTGAAGGAGCAGCTCACTGAAATGGATGCTTCTGTATTGCCTTGTATTCCTACATAACCTACTCAACACAAGGAATGAATCCCTTCTGTTAAAAAGTGCAGGCAGATTCACATGACATTTCAGAATAAGTGGGATGATTTTTCAGTGGGCTTTGGATCATAGCATTGGAGTTTCTATATTCATAATAGTTTCAAGGGAACTGAAAAAATTTCAGAGGTATAGGTACATTCCCAAGCCAAAATATGCTGATCCAGAAATTTTACACCACTATACTTTCTCTCAAGACATCAAAAATGCCATGAATTATGTATCCAACCTTGAAATGTTGTTAAAAATATAATAGAATGTCACATATTGTGCATATTTAAGTTTTTTTTTCAGTGCTCATACTTCACTAGTTTTGAGCCAGATTTCTTCTCCTCTGTGACATTTGTCCACACTGAGAGCTGAGGCCAAAATACGCTTAAAGGCAATTGAAAGTTGTTTGGAATTCTCTGATTTACAGCACTGGCTTACTGTGTAAGCTGCCAAAAATATCCGAACAGTTGAAAAACACCGGGCACCTCATTTACAGTTTTTTGCAGGAGTCATTCCATTTATTTCTTTGGAGTTTTAATATTACAGCTTTTATTTAATTTTCACATAATGTATTTCAAGATCATTTTAATGGAGTGCTTTTAATAGATACTGTTTTAATTCCCAGCACACTGATCTTCATAGTTATTTATTGTTAATGTTTCCTCTTGGACTAAAACCAAGAAACTGAAGAACTTGGCTCCAAAACATGGCAGACACATAGAGGGAATGCTCTGACAAGTGAATTTGGGATTTAATTGGCTTGTACCACTAGATGCTGGGTTTTAAACACATTGACAGCAAAGGGCTGAAAGAGAAGCCTTCAACAGTACAAGCATTAATACGCTGATAAAATTGAGAGTGAAATGGTAAGAACCTTTTCTTCTTCCCCTCTGTTACTGAGCATCTGGTCTCCCTGAAACTAAAAGAGAAGCAGCTCTTCAGAAAACCTGCAGTTGGTGTAAAGTAAATCGACCAGCTATTTCCAAGCCAGGGCAGATACACTATTTTAAATCATCTCTGCATACTCACCTTTGCAGGGGAAAGCCAGCTCATACGATTGGTATTAGGATTATATCTGGTAAGAGAGTCTGAAAACCATAACCTCTTACCTGAAAAAGAAGCGTGAAATAGCTTCACTTCAACCCATGTGGCCAGCAGATGTAGGCATTAATACATAGGTAGGACAGAAGACTCTCCCCATTCCATGAATTCGAGCATTCTTAGAAATATTAAAACAAAATTTAAAAGAAAAACAACAATGAAATGCACGCTCTGACATTTTAAGGGAAATTCCAGAAAATCTGTTCTTAGAACACCAGCAGCAGTAAAGGATGCCTGCATTTTTCCACCGTCTCTTTAAAAATCTTTGGTAATTGATGATACAGATAATTCAAACAGGTAGGGATCACTGTGAAGAGCTAAATAAAGTGAAGAAGAAATGAAAAAATCTATTCTTACTTTTAAAATTGTGAATGAAAAGAGGCCCTGTGTCATACTATAGAGGAGCTCACTGACACTGGTATCAAAATCCTGACCTTCCCTTCTCCAAACTGCATTACTTAAATGGCAGGATGGAGGACACAGGAGAAGGGCTGAGGACTGGGGGAACAGATTGCCTTATGTAATCAATTTATGCATTGTAGATGTAATTAAAATACACATTTTTTTATGACATTCAGTGCTAATTCTTCAGGTCTTAATTGATGCAGAGGTGGATTTGCTTGATTAAAGACAGTAAAGCCCAAATCAGTGGAGACTTGTGCTTAAAAGGATCATGCATGTTATGGTCTGGAAAGGAACCCGAGGACTGGGAAATTAAATGTACTGCTATATTTCTTAGAGGAGATTAGCTTATTCCTATTTGGAAGTATTTAATTATCATCAAACCCATTTTCTAAGAAACTCTAAGTTTCAGAAACCTTTCACAGTGAAATAATATCTGAGGAGAGCTAACGCATTGGACTTTTGTTCTTGTGCAGCAGAAGGGAACGCCACAAACCTCTCCCACTTTCAGTAAATGAGTTAGTTGCTCTCCCCCTTTTAAGTAAAACTGATGTGCAACACTTCTGACAGGAGTGTTTCACGTCACCAGGATTAATATGGGTGTACACAGTAGATTTTGTCAGAGATGATGCAGCTCAAAAAGCTGCTTTTATTTCTGCTACAGGGAATGCTTTCCAGCCTGCTCTAAAAGAACAAGTTAATTCACTCACAGATGTTGCTGGCAGCATCCAAACTACCTGCTAGTGTTGTTTATTATCATTTTATTGTTTTCTTAGTGTGTCTTCTGGATGCTCACACCAGTGATACAGCCTGTAGCTATTGTGAAACATCCTGTCTACACAAGGAGTCAGCTGTGATTACACAACACAATGGGTTAGAGCTTGCTAGGTTGGACACTTCTTGTTTGGTGGTGAGACAGGTAAGGAGGACGCTGGCTTGCAGTGCCTCTTTGTCGTGCTTATATTGCCCACTGCAGCAGATGGATCAATCCTTAAGTAGAGATGCTTTCAGTAAATCCTCATGCTGGTCTGAGTGTCACTGAGGAGCACAGAACTCCTGTTACGCTGACACTTTAGGATTATATGAGAGAGAAACTTAATACATTTTTTCCATCTGTCTGGAATTTCATACCCACTACTCTACATGTAAATGCAATTAATGAAAACCTGTTTCTGCAAAGACTTTTCCATTGGCTTCCATACATGTGCAATTTTTGCAGAAATCTGAGTCCATAAAACCACTTTCTGTTTCACTACTTACCTGTGCTTATCACAGATAAGATCCTGATGCTCCTAAGGGAAAACTTCTTTGCGCCTAGTAGAAGTGCAAGTGCACAGCGATTGTGCAAGGCTCCCTGCCTTTTCCACACCAGTACAACAGCATTTGGAAGGGGCAGGGTGCTCCACTGCTGCCTTGCTGAGACAATGAGAAGCAGCACAGGTCCAGGCTTAGGGCTTTGTAATGAAGACACTCTCCCAAAACAGGAGTAAATTCATTTCAAGCAGAATCCTAAGTAGCCTTTAGATAACAAAGTTACATCATGTCAGGGATAGATTTAAGCAGAGGAAAGGCTTTATTTTATGTATTTTTTTCCCTTAGCAAATAAGTCACCTACAGCCCAAACATTGGTCCTTGGATTTAAAAATACTTCACTGCATATTCATAATCTGCTTTTTGTATATTTATGCCTGTAATATTTGTAAATTCTTATTATTCACCCCTCTCCACTCTTAATCATCACCTACCAAAGATAACTAGTTATCTTTCGCCTTGTAAATGAATTCACTCTATGCCCCTAATTATTTTTGTAGGTCTCATTTCTCCTGTAAGACAGAATCTTATGATTAAGGAAGTGCCTTAAATGAATTCATTTTCTCCTGAATTATGTCTGCACCAAAATCCTTCTGAGTGGGTCCAAGACTTTCCTTTTCTTGATAAGATGCTGCTTTACTGTATGTTCCATTTCAAATTCTATAGACATTTTTATTCTCAATTTCATAGCTAATTAACCTTTTGCCATTATTGATAGCCCTGTTCAGTTACTTCTTGGTTTTTTTGTGCTCTTCAGAATATTTGTATTTTTCATTAGCAACATTTTTTTGCAAGTACACGCATCCCATTTATGGAAATACATCTTTGTGCAGTTTACAAATTTAGGGGGGAGGATTCTTTGCATCTGTGCCCAAGGGAGAAAACCCTCCATCTAGAACACAGAATTTGTTTGCCTTATCTTTCATATCTCAATGAGTTAAAACTTGCACAGGTTGTACCCTTCTGTACCTGACTCATCTTCAGGCTCCTCTGATGGCTGAAGCTTTGAGAAGGGTTGGATGACACAAAAAAGCCCCACATCTCCTGTGAGACATCATATACACTGGAAACACAACATTTAACTCACTGGGTGTACAACAAACGCATCTCACCAGAAATACGATGTTCTCATGGCAAAGCAGACTTCATAACTTATGATACTTCTAGAAATCTGGTTGTTTCTTTTACCCTTTCCGGTAGTCTTTAAGTAACTGCATATACTGGAATTTAGGAAACAAGTTGTTGTAGAATCCTGTTAGTAACCAAAACACAATTCTTAATCCATCTCCAAAGAGGTATTTCTAGTCATACTGAATATCACTAGAGAGTATTCTGACTATTTGAAAGACTTAAATGAAAAAGACAAAAATTCCTTGTTTCTTTATGGAAATGAGAAAGCAATGTGCAGCTGCTATTTCTGCTGGCCTACAAATGCACAAGGCAAAAGATGTAATACTTGTGGGGAACTGGTACAACTTTTTGGATATGTTTAACATTCTCTGAAGGTTTTTGCTGTGATGATTCTTGACCTAATACAGTTGCAGACCTTCCTGTGTGTGCGTTTTCATGCAGTCTGTGCACTTGGGTGCTGAACAGGGAGTACATGACACTTATGAAGGAAAGTTAAGCTGCCCCTTGTCACACAACTAGCTCAAGATTTAGCTGTCCCAGGCAAGCAAAATATTACCTTTCCAAAAACAAGAGCCTCATCTTGATGCTCACTGCTGTTCATCCCACTCTTCTTCCAAGAAGCAACATGATATGTTTTGCAATTAGTTTATAGATCCACTTGTTACAGTCTCGTTTCTATTGCACTGCACACCATTTGTTGCATAAATGGAAGGCCCTAAGGAGACCACAGACCTGAGGAACTTGCTGGTACTCAAAAACAAATGTGTGATCAGATAAAGACAGAAGGAAAAGGGATGGAGGAAATACAGAGATAGACTGTGGTAGGAAAGAGATAAAAAGATAAAAGCTCAGGACAAGTGAAAAACATAGGGAAGGCACTTGATTTAATACTTTAAATTATAGAGAGTTTTAGAGCTTTTCATTTGTAGTTTACGTGGATAATTACTGGCAACCGCATGAGAAATATTTACAGGAATTCTGATCCTCTACTCTTACAGTAATATAAAAAAGCATTGATCCAAACCTGCTATCCTGCTTCAATACATTCGATCCAAACCTTCTACATCAAATCATCCAGGAAATTTAAATTGGGATAGGGTCAATTACATTCATCAGCTCTTGCTTTGCCTTCTGTGAGGGACATTACCCAGGACTCACCGCATACATGAAAGGCAACAACAGACTTACAGTACCTCCTCGATTATTTATTTGTTGAAAACCATCTTTATTCCACTGAGTCTATTGAACTCCCACATTCAAGTCTGCAAGACTTTCTTCTCGTAAGCAAGGAAAGGTTATGACTCTGGCAAAATGTCTACCTTTGCAAACATTTTTATGGTTTATTTCCTCCTCAGTAAAGCATTTTCTGAAAATTCAGATAGAACCCCATCAACATTTTTAAATAAGCGTAAAGAAAAACATTTTAAGCTTTTGGAAAACTCACAGTAATACTGTCTATACTTTGGTGCCAAGGTAACAGCAAAAAAAAAATACATTTCATATGTCAGTAAATGGCATGTTCCCTAATGCTTACCAAGGAGCACATTCTTTCATACACTTAAAATGCTGTTCAAGGAATTTAAGCCATTTGAATATATGCCATATAGATTCTTCCAAAAGCAAGTTGTTACCCTTGTGTATGCATGCCTGAAACTAGTCATCATTCTATGGTTCTAAGTTAACTGAAAGCAAAATCTGTCATTTAAATTTGCTCATTGCTATTGGCCAGAATGGCAAGTTACAGGTAAACCACTAAAACCTGGGCAATCCTCTTCAAATAAAAGGAGAAAATAATTAATTACACATTTTATGCAATGAGCAAAAAGAGTGGTATACATTAAAAGGTATTCATTACAAAAAAAAGTACTGAACCTCTCCTTTGAATGGCTTCCACCTGGCTGCATGCACAGCGCAGGCTCAAAAGTGAGTCCTTTGGAACTTGATATCAGAGCTGATGGCAAAAGGCTGTAAGCAAGGCAAGGAGCAATTACCAAGGAGTCCATAGCCAGGGATATTATAGACAAAATAATATTTAATTAGCCAGAGTTTAAATGGTGTGAAGAGAAGAAGAAATGGGTAATGAAGGATGTATTGAACCATATTAGTGACAAAACCTTGATTCTCAGGGTGAGAAAATAGAAGAAGGGAGAGATTAGAAAGAGTGGTGAACAAAAAGAAATGAGGAAAACAAGGCAATGATGATTACTGAATTTACTCAAAATATTTGCAAACATGCAATTGTGACCAGTCCTGCATTTGCTATGGTAAGATGAGCTGAGCTAAAATTTCGCCCCAGATAGCTACCTGTGACACACCAGAACTACAGCAAGCATTTTTCCAGAGAGTCTGATGTTCCCCACACTCGATTTATGTGGATTAGATGAAATTTCCCATTTCTTTTCAGCAATTTTGGCAGACTGCTGTACATTACCCAGAGTTGCCATTATCTTCCCCTGAATACTGCCGAAATGGTTTGTAATTTCATCCCAGTATTACCAAAGAAACCTGTAATCTCTAGCTACATGATTTTAAATAATACAGCTCAGCAATCATATCAACAATCAGAATTCTCACAAATGAGGAAGTTTTTTTCAGGAAGAAAACAAGACGATTTGTTTGCTATCACTTGCCTTCAGAATAAAATAGCCCATTCACCTTAAAAGTGTAAACAATGAGTGCAATCACAACTATCTTCTTGTCTACAGAGGAAGCGTATCAGTCAGATGCAAAAAACAAACAGACAAAAAAACAACACATTAATAGTAATGTCTTTTGTTGGAACTGGTAGGACTGGATGTGCACTCAGTGGAGGCATTGTGCTGTAATCTATCATTACCCACTCTGCACCAGACTACTCTCAAAATGCCTCCTGATGGATGGGCAGCTACATAGATATTTACTAGATTTAATCTAGCTTAGTAGCAAAGGTTGGGAATTCAAACACTTTGATCAACATTTCAAAACAACATTATTGACTGACACTAGTCTCAGCAGAAAACTACACAACACAGTTATTTATCATATCTACATAAATGTATACTTTTTAACAAAGATTTTTGTCTTTCATTCCAAAACGGTATGGTAATTTGCATTAACAAAGTCTGATTACATCCTCAGAGACTTTTGGGGGTGGATCCTAGATAAGCAAAGGTTAAAATGCCAAACACAGTAGGAATTAGTGGTCCATCAGTATTAAATACTCAAGGAATTATGTTCGCCTTATCAAATAAGACCATTTTAGCATCACATGAAAAAAAAACAGCACTGTGAAACAATAAATAAGGCTGATCTCTTATTTCAAAAGGTGACATAATGAGCTCTGTGAACTAATGAATCCTAAATCAGTTTGGGGCCAAATTGTCACTGACACATAGGATTCCTGCCTTTGGACGTGCGCACGCACATGCGTCCATCTCATTATAAAGTGCACTCATTATTTCTGCTAGCCACTGTAATGATGAAGCCACTTCAACATTTCAGTATAGTCACCAAGAACACTCATGCAGGAAAATGGAGGGAAACTGTTTATAGAGTCCCATATTCCTCTTACTAGAATCATACTCATAAATATGTATTTTGCTTGCTTTTCACATGACACTAGAGTGACATTTCCTTTTCTGCAGACGACTGCAAGAGCTAGGGGTACCTTTTCCTTTCCGTATTGCTCAGTTTGGCTTCTGGCAGGATTTTTCCACTTCCCTGGGAATTGTGCTGGACTGGCTGTAGGTGGAGATTAAATGTGCCAGCTGCATCTCCAGTCCTAGTGCTTCGGTGCGCCAGTTTGGTAAGAACTCTAGAAAAATAGCAAGTCGACTTGTCTATGGCACGTGACAGTGATCCACATCTTAGAGTTGCTGAGGAACTTGCTTAGAATTTCATCACTGCTACACGGACTTCAGTTGCCAGCTGTGTCTTTCACTGTTCTTGCTCTCTTCTTGTGGCACTTTATAGCTTTCTTGACTCTGATATTAAATTACCTGAAAGGGTTTTGTGGCTGGCAGCTTTTGGGGCACATGGATTGGGTATTTAACCCACCCATTCTCTTGAACATGAATCCACTGTGCAGCTGCTTAGTGCTGGGCATGAGTTTGTTAACACACATAGCCTTCTCTTCAGTCCATGTGCACAAGCACCAAATGAGAACACAAGAGAATTGTTTGCAAACTCGAGGCAGTATTGAAAGAATCTCAAGTCTAGAAATCTGCAAAACCTCAATCATTTCCTTCATAAGATGCTTTGGGATGTGCAGGGATGGCAAATCCTGTAAAACTACGAGGTGTTGTTTAGCGAACTTTCCTCACCATTCCTTTCTGTGTACAAGCAAAGGTAATGTGAGTCACTTAATGAGTTGCAAGGAATGCAGTGGTGCTTATAACAAGATATACACACTTAGGCTGGGTTCCTGTGATTGCCCCCCTCTACCCACGACATTTTATAAAATATGGTAATTAACGCAGTGCCTTTAGACAGTCAAAATTTATAGCAATTTATATGTTCAGGAGCACTGGTAAAAGGCGAACGCTGGCATTTCTTAACTAATAATTATTGTGTTTTATTGTTGTGGTTCTCTAACACATTAACAAGCGAGGACCAGGCTTTATTAAAATTCACTTGTCCCCTCTATTCCATGCATATTTATTATGCGAGAGAATAGGATCCTCTTTCTCTAGCCTTCACTAATTTAAAAGAAGATATCCTCAATGAAATGTATTCAAATATTTTGACATTTTGCTTCACCTCACTTACAGAGCAGAAATTGTTTCTGACAGTTATTATACAGTGCGGGAATCCTGCTGTTTCACTCTGCTGAAGCGCAGGTTGAAAAGACATAGCGATTGCATTTTGTTCAAAGAGTGATTCTCTGGCCCAGAAATAGCAACACTGTCAGCTGTGATTCACTGGAAGTTTAGATAATATCCTCTCTGTACCTCTCTGGCAAGAACATGGATTTTTTTTTCCCCCCCTTTTTCTTAAAACAGAAGAAAATGAATAAAAAAGTGTGGAAAATTTAGTGCCTCCAACTACGATATATGAAGTAGAGGAGTGTTTTGATATCAAAATGTAAGTGGAAATTGGGAGAGATGGGAGCGAGGGAAGTTGAGTGGGGATTTTTTTCCTCCTTGCAAATACTTTCAGTCTGGAGTTTTACTATGTTCTAAACAGACTTATTTGCAAGACAAATTGGTAGAGGTAAAAAATATAAATATCTGGGCATTGCCAAGATTTAAAATAATTGGAACAATTATAGGCAACACCAGCATGACTTCTCATTTATGTCATGCTTTCAGGCACACTGCATGTATGGAAACATTTCCAATACAATAACATCTAGGTGTGGAGCACAGCAGCAGATTTCTCAGCAAATACCCCCCAGAATTTCTTGCAACATGAAATTCTCATATTTTCTCCCATTTTTAAAATGCTCTTCAGTACTGTCTCAGATATATATGGGTTCAAAAAGAAATTTTATCTTTAAATCTATATAATCAACTCTGAGGGAAGTTAGGGAAGATTATGGAAGCATATACAACACTTTAATTTCGCCCAAATGCCTTTGCTTTTAGAGCAAATTTTAAGTTACACAAGGATTTTTTTATTCTATAGTAAGTAGAAGAGCACCTGAAGAATATAATGCAAGAGTAGGAGGAAAGAAAATGAGGAAGGAAGCTGTGGAAGGTGTCCTAAATGCTATGCTTTGCTGTTCGTATTATGCAGATCGTATATCAGAGGTGAGGTTTCTCTTTTCAGAATAAAAAAAAAAAAAAGGAAACAGTGTGCAGTGAAAAGAAACGACAACAGTAGTATTTAATACAATTCCTGAAGACTTCAGAAACTGAATTTCTCTGAAAATCACAGAAGGGGGTAGGAGGCAGTCACAAAGGGTCTGTTCTTGTAAAAGGGGACTGTAATTTCTATTAACTCTCTTGTCAAATCATGGGAGAATCTACCAATTGCATTGATGAGAAAATAATGAATACAACATTTGGTAAAAATCATGTTGCTCAAAGTGATTCCTAACTTCTCCAAACAGAAACAAGAACTTCTGACAGAAATAAATGTTATTAACTGGAATGAGACGTGTGGCTGTAACAAACCAAAGTCCTGGGTACCTTCCTTCTGGCAGATTCTCACTCAGGCTCTCTTCTGTGCAAGTTATTTGAACTCAAACACAAAGATGGCAAGATGCAGCCTTTTCTGTCCTACAGATTTAAGTATGGAGTCAAAGACAATGCCTGCGCATTCTAGTGTCGGCATGCCTGGTAGCTGGAGTCCCCAGCTACAAGGGCTGCACCCAGCCTTCCTCCAGGCACAGAAGGCACGGTGCCCCCATCAGCCGCCTCCCTAGCCTATATCAGAGCTCCTCAGCCACCTCCTCAGCCCAGCAAAGCAGGTACCTCCCCATCCTCCTGCCTGGCCTGAGCTCCCAGCCCCCTCCAGAGGCCATCTCTGAGCCGTGGTGAAGTGATCTCCTCCAGCACCTCCTCCCGCAGAACTGTTCCTCTCATACGCAGGAAATAGCAGTGTGCCAGAGCTTGAAATAAACTGGTTGATCTTAATTGAACACACTGCTCCTGGGACCTTTGCTTCCAAGTCATTTTCCTAGAGAATTGTACCCTGTGCGTGGTAAAAAATCTCTTAGGAGATGACTGCTGGCAGAACAGGATGTCTTCTGGAAACATGGTTTGCCTAATTTCAGAGTCCAAGAAAACTTGTCTTGCCTTTGATCACCTTATTTATGTGAAATGTCAGCAAGTATTTGTGTAACTATATGTTCCAGCTTGCGCACTGGATGATACAATTTAAATGGGTGACTAAACCCTAACACCTGTTCTGCTTCTAAATAAAATAGATTCATGGGAAGTTCCTGTTTATTAATGGGCTGAATTATGGACACAACCCAAGGGAAAAGAGATTTTAGAAGTAAACATAAAATGCACTCATGTTCTCCTCTCAGACAGCATTTTCAGCTATGAACAATTTGAAATCTCTAAGCTTACTTCCCATACACTAACATCACTATATTGTTTCAGATGGTCATGCAACTGGATGTGCCAGTACTGTCATTATAACAAAGGCTGATTATCCTCTCTGACATCATTTTCCCACCTATATTCATCCCAATGTGAATTATTTCCACCAAACACAAGAAAAAAAAAAAAGGGAGGATGTTTTAAGTAAATGACAGGCTGTTTTGTCAAGGCCTATCCATGAAGCTGCCGTCAGAACTGGTTACACAGGAGCTCTAATTAGAGATAACTTGGCAGTGCAGGAGGCACAGGTGCAGCAGGTGAGAAAAGAGACCACTTTGAACACAGACAACAAGCATCAAATCCCAAGCTGCAAAGTTGGTGAGGAAGGATTTCACTCCTTGATTTGCTTACGAGATTACAAGTCTCTAAATTGTTACTGGATATTAAGATTAGCAGAGAGGTATTTCTGGGAGTGGGATTATTAGAAAGTATAATTGTCAGTTCAGTTTTGAGGACTAATGTATTTGCCAGTCCATGAGCTGGCTGTCTTACTTCTTGAACTTCAGTTTTGCTCGAACCTTATTGACAAACTTTGCTGCAACCACAGGTGGCTGGAAATTAAAGGATGCTGTCCTATCCAGGAGCTAAGTCTTGGCTTGCATTTCTCCCCACATGCCCTGCAAACACCGGCAGCACATGGAAGTGGTTCCATCCTCCCACCTCATGTCCTGTTCTCTTAATTATCAGGAACTACTACATGGGGAACTCATAAAGAAAGCAAATGAGACTCCATGGCACCATTTGTTTTTTGAAGTTTCTATTCCTTTGTGTACTCCAGACATTTCCTTACTACCATCCCATTAAGTTTTTGACGGACACAAACAGCAAGTTCAACTGCTGGCAGGTAGGGTTTAATGAGTGGTAACCACAAACCATTATTCTATTGACCTACAGAGAACTAACAGCAGCACAGTTGAGATTACTTTGATACCATTACAATAGTGGTACTATAACAGACTGATCATTCAAAACAAACACTCAGTTTTTATAACTGCAAGCTAGGAGGCTGCAGAATGAATGTTGATGGAAACAGAAGAATAAAAACCAGATGCATGTTAAGAAATACTCGATCCTAAAGAAGCAGGACCCACAGACAGTGTCAGCAGCAGATGTCATCAGCATCTATTGCAACAAAGGCAGCGTATACTGTAGCACTAACACACAACAGCCACCAGGACCTCTCTGCTCACCCAAGACATTGCTACCAAGAGAAAATATGTGTAGTGGCTGAGCTGAGGTCCCTCTATTTGGTCACTTGACTCAGCACGGCAGTCACATGAATAGAAGCTTGGGATAGTAGAAATGGAGTCGTGCACATCACAAGTCATTATACTTACACATTCTCTTCTACTGATTTTAAAATAATTTTCATTTCTAATACCCATACAGGCCACCGTAGTAAGGTTTCTACCTGGTGTCTCCCTATCATCTGTTGCCACAGCTAATCTTCAGCAGCAGGAACACCAGAAGATTATTTAATTCCTCCTTAAATCTCAAGTAAATTCTGCTGTAGATATTACAGAACTGATTTCTCTATAAATCACATTACTAACAATCTCACTCTTCCAGGCTTGTGATTGTTCGGGTACAACCTTTTCCATTTGTATTAATTGGCACTGGGTATATTTAAACCCATTACAATAGGTCTCGGAGATGACTCTTATTTTGTAAACCACTGGATAGTAAAAGCAACTCAAAGTATCAGAGAATTCCACTACCTAATTATAAAGTCTGCATATTTTCTCATTTTAGCAGAGTAAAATCCAGTCCAGTTTTGCTCTCTCTTACTTTCTAAGTTAGAACTATGGCATTTTCTCATTTTAATCACTCAGAGGGAAATTAAAATCCCTCCCAGTATCTCCACCAGCTGTTTCCTTAAGAGATCTATCTGGCTATTTATATGGTCCCAATCATCATAGCCTTTCTGCTAATCCCAAGGACTATATTCATGGATTTCAGCTTGCAAAATCCCCATGGGATGGGGTAGAGCTGTTATCTCCACTGTACAAATAAGGCACTGACACACAAAGAGTTGAAGGGTTCCCAGCAGTCAGTGAAGGGCCAAAATCCCTCCGGAATTTAGGTACTGAAATACTTGGCACGCCAATGTCTTCCCAATGACAAAACTCTGCAATGCAGATACTCAGCTCTAGAGAAAACTAGTAACAAAAACACAGAAACCTCACAGGTGGTATCAGGGAGCTAAGGGAGGAATCCCGGGGCCAACAATCTAAGTTCCCTCAGTATTGGAGCAAAGGTATCCAGCACTGCAAAGAACAGGTTGTATTTGTTATTCCTTACCTGAAAAAAAATGCAAGACAGATCTTTCTGTGAGATACATAACAAACTGCTCCTTTGGCTGCTAACATTTAAATGAGAGTGAGGAGTGGTAGACCCAGTCACTCAGGTGCACAGCTTGCACCTGAGCTCCCTGGCTTAGCCACACCTTCTCACCTGGTGCTCAACCATTCATTCAGGCCGCGACCTGGCAGTTCCACTGCAGCACCAAATTCAGATCTCCTAATCAATGTCATAAACACTGGCTAAGTCACTAGTTCTCCTCAGAAGGAGTCTAGATTGAGGCTTTGCCTGTGTAACGTGTCCAGAACTTGGCCCAAAAATAACAAAAAGAAAACCAACTTCCCTATATAACTCACTTTCAAAACTTGTTTTCCCCAGAGTAATAAAACAAGCCCCACCAGTTTCCCCAAATGTACTGTTCTCCCATTAGCAAATGGGGAAAAACCAGCACTTGAGCACGTGAGGCAAGCTTTCTGCCTGAGTTGTGGAAAGGAAGTTATGGAGGCTGGGACTGGACTCCAGACCTCTATCTGAACAAAAGCACGCTGCTAATAGATAAGACAGCAATGAGACTATAAATAAGTAAATGAAAACCTAGAACACACAAAGCAGTTCTTGGTCTTCTTCAGTGAAAGGTCCAAATGTTTTTCCTTTGTGCCAATTATATTAGTCAACGGTGCAGACCACGGTGAAAACCTACAGATACTAGAGAGGAACAGGTAGTTTGGAGAACCTAATGTTGATCCAGTACAAGTTTCCTTAATTCAGACTGTCCTGAGTCTGGTCCCATGAGCTGAATGCCCATATGTGGCTGGTGTGCACTCCTGGAGCACATCTCCAAGTTTAGTTTCATTTAAAAGTTTGTAGGAACAGAGGCTTTTACACAACACAGTTAAAGCACAGCATGGGGTAAAGGTTTGTTTCAAAGGCATACACCTGATCCAAACTGCAATACTGAAGCAGATACACTTTTAATGACCATTTTAAGCCTGACTGTACACTGTTGTTGCTATTTGTCTCAGTTTGCCCAAAGGCAGAAACTGTTGGCAGACTAGAGAAGTCTCACATTTCCTAACTCTGCAATAGTTGCTTTGTCTTAAAAGTTTGGGACAATGCTCTCCTACTGATTAGTGAGCTAAGAAGTCCTTCAGCGTCGCATTCCTCAGATATTTAAAACATTGCCTTTTCAATCTTGTAGAGCATTAATTCTGTATGGCACATCTATCCTCACTGATTTTAACTTTGATCTGGAGGAACCATTCAATGCAGGGATTGGTATTTAAATCCAATGCTCTTATTAGTTCACTCTTGATCATCTTCTAAATGGAATATGTCACAGACTTTCAGACCAAATGTTGGGATGTCTGTGGTGTAGATATAGTCTCATGTATACTGTGATCAGAAGATGAGAGAAAACACAATGACCTTGATTTGAACACAGGCACCTTAGGTGACAGACCAATGCTAAAGGGCAGTCAGATCTCACATTGTCATTTCAAAGTGTGTATTCAGTGTAACTTTTTAGAAAACAGGATGAAACATAGTTCTTTAGCTTCAAATGATTCTTTTTGAAAGTTGCGATATTTCAACAAAAGATGACAATGTGCCACCACAGAATTACTTGTGAATGCAAATGCTGCTCACCTCATTGTTCCTGGTTTGCTTCAGAAGCCGTACATCTTACTTTTCTAAAAAATGTAGGCTGGAGAACTAATAGAATTTAAAAGAACTTCCTTTCAATGTGAAGAGTTGTAAGAGTGTTAGTTCTCCAAGTCTTTAAGGAAATCCAATTATAAGTCTCTTTATATTCATGCACTCTACCAAAAGAGGAACATTTTTCTCTGTTGGTGTCATTTTCTCAGCAGGGATTCCACCGTGACATTGGTGCGGAGTCTCAGCGCTTTTCTCATTAGAAGACAACTGCCATCGATTCCCAAGAGAGTAGGGCAGGACCCAGCCATGCTGCCCTCACCAGAATCATGTTGTAAGAGGGGTTTAATGTTCAGAAGCATTCTCCAAGGTCAGTGGCTTCACATTTTCAAACATGTACTCTGTTGACAAGTACTAGGTCTAAAGGTAATAGTTCCAGTACCAGACTGTGAGCCTCTGAGCAAAAATCTTTAACTTCTCCCCCATTTACAGTGGTATATAATCATAACTGATTATTATTATGCTCAGCTAAATAGACTAAAACAGGGTCTTTTTGCCAGGATTTCAATCAACTAATATAAGCACACCAATAATTCCTAATGTCATATTTACAGTTTTACAAGCAACGGGGAATTTTGGGACACCTGAAATTGCAAAAGATCGTGACACTAATAGAAAGAGTATTAATCCAATCTCCTGTGTGTCAGTTTGTTTTATATGAAAGACACTTCAGACTGACAAGTAATCACAACACTTTCTATTTAATAACATCCTATCTCCTTTGCCAATCACATTTGCTGCAATATTTCTGGTAAGAACAATCCCTTATTGATGTGATGTTAAACACCACTGTTCTTGATTAATAAGGGTTCGGTCATTTATGCTTTCAGAAATGATGGCAGAGATACACCATGTCCTAGAGACCCTCCACACAACTAAAACAGCATCGCAGGGCTTCGTCAGTGCCAGCTGGCTCTCATCACGGCAGCACTGGTGCAAGGGCTTCTCCTGACCCTGTGGACAACTGACCCATAGGGTCACACAGTCATGGGTAGTGGGACAGCTGCTTCATCAATTTGACACAAGAAGAATGAGCCTATAATAGCTCCACAGCCCACTGTTGTGCACATGGATGCAAGAGTACCACGGCTAGAGCACAGGTCCTGAGCAGGAGGATAAGTAGGAAAGGGAGAACAAGTTACTGCAGAAGCATCCTGCCTCAGATGTGTTTCCTGCCACTGGCAAAACAAAGAGCATAGGAAGCAGTAGTCTCTGCGTGGCACTGGATCAACAGGTACTGCAGAAACAGGCAAATAGGACTAGAGAAAACAATGCAAACCTACACTTCACTTCGGGAGCCAATTGAAGTGTAGCCAACAAGGTTAATGGATGTTTTCACTTCTGAAGGTGAAATGCTTAATTGAAAGCAGTCTTGTGGCAGATACATTTTTGCAATCAATATCTAGCTCTGGCAGAAACTGTTTGTACCGAAAATGCTGAAAGATTTCCTGTGTCATCTACCTCTAGTCAAAGGAATAAGGCATATCCTTGCTTTCACCGTATTTTATATGTTCAGTTCTAACTGTTCTGGACTTCTATTTTTGTGGAAGTGTTGGCCTTGCACTGCAGGAATACAAAAAGACACCAGAGGATGTGACAGAGCAGACTTGTACCTGCCCAGAAATGGCAGCAGGAGCTTCCCCAGGCTGGTGTGCACCAATCAAGCAAGGATGTCTGAGCATTCCTGGACTGTGCAGATCGCATCCTAAGTGCCAGCTGAGGCAGATTTTTACACACAGAGAACGCAAGGGCTGCACCTCTGCTGCAGCAGCAGGGCCAATGGGCTCTCTGTAATGTCCCTTGGCAGGGACCAGCACTCACGCCTAGCAATTGATTTGCAAGAGAACCAGCATGATGCCCTGCCCCAAAGACTTTCTATTTCTACCACCTCATTTTCTAAGTGTCCTACATGTGTCTACTGCAGTTGTTACAATGCCTGTGTGTAGAATGGGATTAGACAGAATACTGTTTCAGGAGAAGAACAGCTAAGCAATGTGACCTTCCTCTCTGCTTTGGTCATGCTGTTGGCCAGCGGTGTCTCTGAGGAGTGATCATCACTGTGTTACACTAAATTCAAATACATAATAGAAAAGGGATTGGCATAGTAAAAATTTGGCTCATCTATCCATCACCCCTTTTTGCACAAATCCTAGAATATTTTGGATAAAGACCAAATACTTATGAGACTGATTTTGATTCTTTTAATTAGTATGTGTGGCTTTTGCTTACCATCTTGTGGAGGAGAGTCCCATGAACATGCTTCGAGTGTGGAATGACTTCAGTGACTTGGGTCACATCTTGCATCTGCATAATGAGAACAAAATCTTCGCAGATGATTATTTCATATTGCAGATATGCAGTACTCATGCTTCTGCTTTATTTAAAGTTTGGTGCAGTTTTAATTGGTGTGCTTTTCCCTGTGAGTGCTGTGACCAGCTTTGGCTTTCTGGTGCAAGTGATGGTGCAGAATCCCATCTCACATTTTCAGTGAGTAGCCATTTTACTGTGCTATTTTATATGGTGCTTTTTGAGGAGTAATTGTAACAGGTCAGTGCTAGGGTTAACAAGTTAAAGGGAGATATATCAACACCTCGTCACGCACTTGCTTTCTTTGGAATATGGCTATCAATTAAATGGCAGAGAAAACACACACACACACAAAAAAGGTCTTGGTGCTTCTATTTTGAAACTATTCAGATTCTGCATCTCCTTCCAAGTGTGTTTCACTCATATAGTAACACTAATAAGGAGAAAACTGTGACTGCTACCAAGTAGCACTCAAATCTCATTTAAGAGGAAAAAGAAACCCACGGGAAAAGCAGGTTGGCTACAGTTTGTGTGCACCAACAGGATGCAAGGAGGATCCCAAGTATTTTTTAGCACAACCCATTGATTGGCTGCCCTTGCTCACTCACCACTTCCCGGCAAAGGGTAGTCAATCAGCTCTTAAATGCTGGAAACACTCAGAACAGCCTGTGCATTTTTGTCCTTCCTTTTGCGAGCCAGGAGTGAAGGGGCGAGCGCCCAGACTGCCCTCTGCGTGCTGCGCCAGCCTGGGAACGATGTCTCTACCAGCTCTGACACTGCTCCTGGAATATCCCCAACTCCTGCTGTCCTCAGAGCCACCATTCACCCATTCCTTTCCACCATCTGGGTCTCCACGGAACCTAGCTTACCCCACCCACATTTCAGTGCTAGCTATCACCGAGGTCGGACTAAGTGAACTTCCCTTCTCAAAATAATGTTGGTGTCATCAGCTTCTGCCCCAAGCCATGCTAGATAAGGCAGATGCCTAACTAAGGCTGGACGTGCTTGAAGCTACAAACATGTGATATGGCTGCACTTGTGCAGACTTCAGGTCCAGTTCCAAGTTGCACTGTATTCTACCATCAACAGTGTTAAGGTGGAGTGGTCCAGCACTCAGCCCAGCACCCAGGAGTTAGTTTCTCTACCGCCTCTTTCTGACAAAACGCTCACTGACTCCACGCAGGAGCTGCTCAGACCTAAGGTCTCCTGTGCATATGCTTCATGCTCTCTTACATGCCAGCAGGGCTGTTTTTTATGCTTCTATGCTATTTTCCATATGTTGAAAGACCATTTCCATTTGGGAACCAAGGTAACCTTAACTCTGGCTATTGGCATTCATTGCATGTGTTTAGGTTAACATAAATACTGCAGTGGATTAGAAATTTCCCTGATGCATCAGCTTGTAGAACTGCATAGGAAACACAGAGTTTAGCAATATCAGGACATGATTCTGCTTCAATTGCTATTTGTGAGCAGTCTTCTAAAAGAACAAAAAAATCATTAAGAAGTGGTTTAATTGCCTGGCAGCCAAGTGTTTACCCAGCATTATTTTAGAAGATGTAGGCTTCCTAATAGGTGACCATTTAAGCAACAGTTCTTTTTCCATGAAATCATGCCCTTTTCTCCTTGACTTGCTCAGCTTTCCTCTAAAAGCATGCCCTTGAAGTACACAAGCCACCTGGACATCCCCTATTAGTAAGCTCAGTAGTCCCATGTGTGAAGTATCCCACCGCAGCGGCATGGTACAGGAGGTGCATACTCTTTCCTTCCAACATCTGCAAAATTAATATCTGATCTCCATAACTTGGTAGGGCAGGAGCACATGGGAAGCAAGAGCAAGGTGTGAGCTGCACTGCTACACCACTGCTGGCATCACTTTCCTGTTCCTTGCTCAAGGCCCACAGTGGATGCTCTTTTTGTCCAGTTCAGCTTATGCCTGCTTAAGCTAAACAATAAACAGCCATTAGTGCAGGAAGATTGTTCCCCATAGAGAATTATAACTGTAGAAGTATGATTGTACTGGCAGAACTGAGAAAACTTTCCAAGCAGATAAACCCATTGGGAAAACCAAAATATAAACTACCCTAAGCAGAAAATAGAGATGACTGTCCATTTTCATTAACAAAGTTAAAAGCTGCTTGTTTTGGAAGTTAATATCAGGCAACAGTGAGAGTCATCTTTCTACTTCTTGTTTCAAAAAGTTACTGTCCTAAAATGGCTTTTCATGCTTTTTACTTTCTCCTGAATTTCTTTCTCTCCTACATTCTTCCCTAGCGCTTACTAGTTACTTCTCTTTGCCTATTCACTTCACATTAATACTATCAGCAGTAGTTCTGCATAGTGAATGATAAAGCTCTCAGTGCCATGCACAGTGTTTTATATATGTAACATCAACAGTATGAAAAGCAGTTTGGGAAAGGCTGGAGAAGGATGCTAGTTACAGAAAAATACACTGCACCCCTGCAGACTCCTTTATGTTTGTAGAATAGCTGTAGATAATTTGTGGTTGAGTCAACAAGTGGGAAAAAGAAAAAATTGATGTAAAGGAAGAAATTAATGAAAATGAAGATGAAAATGTAGAAATTGTCTGGATGTCTTGTTATTGTGCAAGAAAAAAAAAAGTATGAGGAACAACTACCACTGGAGAAAGAGAAAACAGTAAAAATACCGTGTGTGACAAAATGCCCTGCTTCAAATTTTGAGGATGGCTTTACCCACTAATTGGGACAGCACTGCCAAGGGTGTTATCAATCCTATCTCAACAAAAACAGAGGATTTCTCCCTCCAAAAAAATGCCTTTAAAATCTTCATGTGAAAGTAGTAAATCAAAAGAGCTTTCTGGGATGCTTTTTGCCAAGAGCCACCACATTAATTCTTAAATCACATCTCTTCATTGAGACTCTTCCCTCAGAGAGAAAAGAATCTGTAACCAAAAAAAAAAAAAAAAAAAAAACCTCCACAAAAGACAAACCTCTAGTGAATGGCTGCGCTTTTAATAACCTAGAAGAACAAGGAACAGACAACGAGAATTAAATCATGAGCAAAATATTGAAGTCTACAGAATGAAACCAAGAATGAATTTAAAAGACACCAGTCAAGAGGCCTGAACATATAAACACAAAGATTTTAAAACACAAGGTTGAATTAAGTTTAAATTAATCAGACTTGCTCAATATATACTATAAACTGGGAATAAAGGGGAAAGACTATGCACGCTATTCTTCCTAGGACAAAAACATGAATTCATAAAGAAAGGAGGTGAGTTACAAACAATAATTTGCAAAAAGATTAATTTTTACCTGCAAAATTTAATTTTGACCTGCTAAATATAATTTAACATCACGCAGAACTGCAGTTCATACCTGCAGCCTTGGCCAGGCTGGGACTTTCCCCAGAGACTTGACGTAAGAAATCCCTCTCACTCTTTTCGCCCTGAATCCTAGCTTTTAAGTTATCAGATGCAGGATTTTGATCTGAATCTGGAAAAAGCAAAGGTCTCAATTTTCATTTCTTTGGAGCAATACCACTTCTTTAGAGAGGAGTCAGAAATTCATAGAATCACAGAATTATTTTGATTGGAAGAGACCTTGAAGACCATCCCGTACCAAACCCCTGCCATAGACAGGACATCTCCTGCTAGACCTGGTTGTTTAAAGTCCCATCCGTCCTGGCCTTGAACACTTCCAGGGATGGGGCATCCACAACTTCTCTGGGCAACCCATGCCTCGTAGTGGTCTAGTCTTCGTTGCAATATCAGATTACAAATTGAATTTGTAAATGACAGGCATGGAATTCTGCTTCATTCACTGAGCTGTGCTGAGCTAAATGATCACAGAAAGCAAATTTCAGCCTCACTCATCAAAACACCTTAATCCTAGGCAGAAACACGTTTCAAACATTTACTTTTGGCAAGTGTTCGCAGTAGTAGCCTTGTTGCATGATAAGACCTGTCAGTGGGCAAAAGCAGCACCATGTGACTGTAGTACCCAAATGCAAGCAAGCAAGCACTGAGCAAGCCAGAGAATAAATGAAAAGAAATAAAGTGCAAATGAGAATATGGTGAAACATCGTCTAGCCTTGATCAATGGAAATGGAAGACATCCTAGCAGCAGTTCCTTCCTTGAACTCGGTTAGTGATGCAGCCTTCATCCAGTTCTAGCTACTGCTGGTGGATGCACAAGGAAAATCCCACTGACAAAATCTGGTGCTAAATTATTGGCATCAAGCACCAAAGCCATAGTGGTACCCATCAAAACTATAACACAGCGTTACTACCTCTTATCTTCTGTGTTGCTGAGACCTGAATCCTGGAAACTGTGTTTATTCCTGGACCCAGGTGAGTTTGTCTTCAGTACAAGCCCTAGTTCATAAGGAAATGATGTTTACATATCCGCTGTTTCTTAGTAAATTCTGATTCCCTTGGCCAGAGGAGCTAGATTTCACAAAGATACAGTATCGCTACAGGTTTCATGAAAATTAGTGGTTGTGTAATAACAAGAGACATGAATCCCTGCCATGCTCAGCTTGGTCTCCACAGTTAGGCACTTCCTGGCCTTGGATGCCCAGTGGGTGCACACACATCCATTGCCAGCCCCAGACCCAGCAGCACTGCAGGCCAGGCATCAAGGCATCATTAATCCAACTTCATCATTTTGGACATACCATCTGTAATTTCTGGGAACTTCACACTCAGCCAGACTTTAGTGCACTGTCAAAGTGTGACACCTTTTGGCCAGCTTGTCAGATGGCAGCTGAACAGCCCTCCACTAGAGGCTGGGCACAGACACTGCTGTGATAGGACTCCCTGAGAAAGAGTCCCATAGCAGCTCAGGCAAAGTACACACTGAAAGTGCTTCCCCATCTTCATCAAGCCTGTCTAGGGGATCCGCTTAGACACAGACATTTTGGGAGACCCAAAGCTGGGCAGTATTCCTCCTCTCATCACCTTCCAAAGTCCCTCAGTGTCTGTTTGGATGCAGCCAAAATTCCATCCCACTGGCCACACTGCAGCAGTGGCTCTTTGGTCTAGCCAGGTCCTTTGCTGGAAGGGCTTCCCAATGGGATGATGGCCCTGAAAGTTAAGAGGAGCAGATGGTAGCCTGCAGGACTGTCTCTTCTGGACTCAGATATGCTTTCTGGCCCCTTTGATCAACAACTTCACTGGAGCTGCGCAAGGTGCAAATCTCAGACATTAAATAAGAGAAACCAAGAGCTGCCCCACACCCTTCAAAATAAGTAAACCAAGAATGTATGATTCGTTTGTCACATGGCAAACCTCTCCCCACCAGCAGCATGGTGAGACAAGCCCGCACAAAGGACAACTTGCTGCAAAAATGCTCTCCTGTCGTAGTCTGTCTCTTTTTGCCCATGAGAAGAAGAAAGACATCAGAGGCCAAGATCCTATGTGGTGACAGTTGGGGAGGCCCCCAGCCATGTGTAGCTCCATTGCTGGATGTCTAGACAGCAGGAACCACTTTCTGAAATCTTTGGTAAAAGCAGAACACAGAGCTAGAGCCCTGGCTTCTCCCTGTCAATCTACTGACATCATCAGTTTGCTTTTCCTTCCATCAAGCTCTTAAATGTGAGGGAAGTGGCAGCAAAAAAAGAAACAGAAATGATAATATAATGTTTTCCCATTGTTTTCCTACCTGAGAACTGCTTAGAATAAAAATAGTGACAGCTGAGTGGGAAAAAAAAGTCATACATATATAGATACATACATATGTATATATATATATACATATATAGTCAGCAGAATAGTAATACAGCAGGCGTACTAACCTAAAGAAAAGAATACACTGCTCCAGCTTAACCTGAGCATGTCCCCAGGCCCCAGCTGTTTGCAGACAGCACGTGCTCTGTCCCCTGCTGGTGTGCTGCTGTCACCTCAGCGCTGCAGAACAGGGCAGTGCCAGCAGAGCAGGACCTTGGCTTATATCAAGACCTCTCCTTGCTCCTTTCATTGCTAGTAAGCCAGGGAAACGACGCCTGTGATCAAAACAGAACACATTTCATAGCACACATACGTCTACCCGCCATTCCCACCAGGCATAATCTTCGTAGTGCTGCCATAAGCTATTGAGGGTCTTTTTACCTTCCTGTAATCACTCCTGACACTTTTTTCAACAGCATAAAGACCAGGCTAGGAGTGGGTGGTATTCCTGTTTTTAAGCTGAACAGAGGAAGGAGAGGGTTTATTTGTTCTAGTTTGTTGTCTCAGGTGGCACTGGTTGTTTTATTGTATTGTTTTTTCTGACAAGTTATTCTGAATAAACAGAGCTGCTGTTACTGCTATTTAGGGGGGCATTTGCTACATCCTCAACTTACAGCCTCCTTAGGCACCTTTGATGTCTCTGGTGGTTGTTGCTCAGCGCCTTCTTCCTTTCCACATACCTTTGGGTCTTTTTTTCATTATCTTGAGTCACGCAGAAGACAGACTGATGTGCTTGTGGTGCAATGATGAGACTGGTACTGAGTCTGCACTGTCTGTAGTAGTTTATTATTGCTGCCAGTGAAAAAGAAATCTAAACCTGCCAGCTCAGCCTGCTGTGAATCAATATTTTACAGGTAGTGTACTTTGAAGAGATGACACAAAGACAGTCTTGAAAGAGGGAGGTGAGGGGGAAGGGAAGAAAGGGAGAAAGAGAAGAATTTACCTTGACATCCATTGACACACTTTTCCACCAAAAGTGAGGCAAAACAAGCGCCAGCCGCTGCTGCCAAGGCTCTGTTGCACTCCAGGACTTTGCACCCCTTGCAGCAGCTGCTGCTCCTTGCTGGCCTTTCCTGCTATCACTCTGCCTCAGAAGGGACAAAGCCCAGCAGTCATACAGCAATAGCACAGACAAAAACTGCACTTTGGTATCAATACCATGTTGGATAGCAGAGTAATGTCACCTCAGTGGAACACCTCAGCAAGGACCACAGAGGGGGGACCCCACTTGATGTACTAGCCAAGGTCTTTTTTTCACACTGTCTTTAGGCTCTTGGCAAAGTCTGATTTCATATTCTCCTTTTTAGACTCATCCGAATGAGCAGTTTTCGTTCTTAGTCACTGTACAATAGTCGAGCTTTGTAAGGTGCCATATGGTAATAAAGCCTTTCATTACACTGTCCTGGCCACCCATTTCCTTCCTGCTGAAAATCAAGATATCAGTTACAATCTGCCGAGGCCCAAATGGCCTGACTCCAGATTATCTGAGAAATGATCCCTCCTTGCCTGCCTCATTTTTACATCTGCTTTTAATTAGGACACTATGCCTACTGAGCTCAATGGCAAAGCTGACAGAGACTGCCACAGTCAACCCTAAGGCTCCGCAACTCCATGCCTTTTGGATGAAGAGTGTATAGCTTCTAGAAGTGCAACATGAGGGCTTCTCTTTCTGTCCCATTGCTGTTACCACATGCACAGTGTACATCCTGGTAGCAGGCATCCAGTGTGTGAGCAGTGCTGTGCTCCAGGCAAAATCCTGGTGATGGATGCATCTCGAAAATGCATATAGGGATGTCATCCCTGCATTGAAATTAATGCAGTGGCTAACATTACAAAACAGCTTGTATTTTGTAGGTTTTAGATCGACCTCTGAGTGGAAGGGGAAGTAAAGAGGCTTCACCTCTATATTCATCAGCACAAGGCCAATAAATTATGAAATTTTGACTAGCACACCAACACTTACTGTGTTTTATGTTGAAATCTGAATAAAGTAAAGCTTTCAAGAAGAAACTAGAATCATATTTCTCCACCTGTGCAGAGTGATGCCCAAAATGAGAAACATAGCTATGAGATTTAGTGCAGCAAGAAATCCCTGGGGACAGAGACACGACTTTGCAAAGATGATGAATTTTGCCCACAGTTTTACAAAAAAATAAGTTAAACCTTAAGTTGACACTTTCCCCCAGAAGTTTAGAAATCCTGTGTTCTTACTTTGAAATAACATGGTTTGAAATGAGAACGATAGTGCTTAATTAGCTACCAACTGATCTGATTTTTTAAAGCTTGTTGTTATCCTTCAAATGTCAGTAGGACTAAGTTGGGCTGAGTGGAGGGGACTGGGATGGTAGAGAGCTATGACATCTTCCTGGACATGCAGAATGGTCTGTAGTTTGTGAGATATTGCAGTAGTGCTTGGGCACTTGTGCCCATCTTACTCAGGAGCCAGCTGAAAAGTTTGTGCATCTCAGGGAACCCATCAGACATAGCCATCAGGTCTCCAGTTCTCATATCCTCCTCATGAAAATCAGTATAGCATAATGCCTAATGGCTCAAAGACACACTGGGATGATAATTATTAGCAACAGAACATGAACTCTACAAAGTAATTTTGGTCAGATATAAAAGGATTATTTGATTTTATCATAGAGAGTTACAAACCAAATTACTTCTGATACAAAAGATGTTATTAGTGATCTCCGTGGCCTTCCTGACTCATTTAAAAATTATTTTCCAAATTTGAATAATGGAAAGTGAAACAATATAGATTTCCACCCCCCTTTCCCAAACTGTACAGATGAAAAGAGCCCTAATCCACATGTGTGTACCCAGAATAATGACTGATCCAGGCTTACTTTTAAGTCTGCACTTGCTGATGAGGTTGATAATGAGCTGACATGAATTAAAGTAAATAAAACTCAGGAGACCTATAACCTGGAACCTCTGTGTCTCGGAATTGAGGTCTTGATAATTGCTTAACTTACAACACCGTATCATTTTAAATGCTGAATTACAAACAATTTGAGAGAACGCTATGCTGTACCCGTGACATAATGGATGTGAAGTTTTACATGCAAAAACGAACTCGTCCCCACCATAGCCTGGTTCATTTCAATTCTCTAAGTACCACCATGCTGCCTCATGAAGCAGTGCCTTTGGGTGCACTCCTAGCAGCATCCCCAGCCTTGCCCCAGCCCTGTGGAGCTGCACACCCCATGTGCGGGGCCACCCAGCCCTGCTCCCAGCCCAGGGGCTGCAGGCAGCCCAGCACTGCGCTCCCACAGCATGGCTGGGGAGGGACACCTGGCTTGCCCTTGGCCCAGACACCTGATGCTGGAAAACAAACTGGGTTCACCGGTGTGTCAGTGACCCTCAGGAGGAGCAGGGGCAGCTTCCTTTCAGTTCTTCGGGGTCATCATTAATAACAGATGGAATAAATCTAGGGCTGAGGCAGGGCTGCTCACCAGCAGGGCCTAGGTAGGCGTAATTCCATGTGGATGCACATGGCCTGTTGTGCACTGCTGCCCTTGTCCACAGCATAGCCAGAGCCAGCGCATTTGCTTTCATGCTTGAACTAGCCATAGATGAAGCTCTGAAATCAAGTTGCCCACCTTTTTACCACAAAAACCATCACCTACCCTCCCTCTGCCCTTTCTCAGGGTCCCCTTTTGCAGGCCTCTTGCTCTCACCCCTGCAGAGCTGGTGACCTGTAAGGGACAGCAGCTATTGTCTGCATGGCAAGCCTCACATTTCGGAGCCAAAGCACACTGCCCACAGATGCTCTTAGCTAACCATTAATCAGTTGGTTTTCCATTATTCTTATTTGTTTACCTGGTGTGAAAACCTAGTATCTCAGTACAATTACCTGGCATGCATTGGACACTTAATACGTGCTGCTCATAAATCATTGAGGAGAACATCTTTCCCTTCAGTCCGGCCTACTGAAAAGATGGCTGCGTTTAGAGGTTACCTGTGAAATTTTGGTGCAGTTTTGTAATTAAATCTCAACTGTGGGAGTCAAATGTTATATACTGAATGATGAAGAATGCATGAGAATTAATTTACAAGCTAAGAGGGATCTACCCTTTAACCAAAGTTTCTAATTTTTCTTAACTTTTAACTTTCTATATCCCTTTGTTTCCATTCCTGTGATAAAATTCCAGTTTCGTAGTATTTCAGGTCCAATATTTTGTGCTGGAAGAGTTGGACCCCTGCTTCCTCCTACACTTCTTCAACACTTTCAGCTAAGAGTTGTAGTCATAATCTCACTGAAACACCTTGAGTTAAGAATCACAGTCTGGTTAAGGCTCTAAGCCTATAATCACAGCCTAATTTTAGTGCTATATACATATTATTCCCTCTCTGAAACCAATGATAGCTTTTGTGTAAACAGAGAAATTGACACACTGTGAAGGATGCACTAGGAAGCTCTTACTCTGCGTTCCACCTTCCCTTACGTGTCCATGTGAAACAAGCGGAGAAGATGTCCCTTTTAGCCTCACTCCCCTGGGCTGGTTTGTTGGAGGGCATTTTTCACTTTTGCTCTATGCATCCCCTGTGGGTTTTAAGAAAAGGTTTAGTTACATGCAATTTCACCTGTAAAATCAAAGGAAATTTTCTGGGAACAGAAATCTTACATCTTTACATATGAAATTGTTATGTTATGTGATTTAGCTTTCACACTGAGAAAAACAACTATTTAAAAACAAGAGCTAGAATAATTGCATTTCACAAGGGTAATGTTATATTACACTGATCTCTGCAGTTCACATCACCACTGCACTTAACTCTACCCTTCACCATAGCTGTAAACATATCAATGTTTCTGTTCAGTTCTAAGATGCTAAATAAGAAGAGCACTTTGGATTTTGAAAGGAACAAGTTTTAATGTAAGAGGGCATTTTTTAACTGGCTGGGAGCCTGCCTATCTCCATGATGAGGTGCATAAACCATTCGCATTCACATGCCTGCATTCACAAAATGCGAACAGAAGGTTTCTTTTCGATAGACTGATGACTGCTTGCTAGGTTGGCACCTTTTGTGCAGCATAATAGGAAACACATCTGCAGTGCCCTTCTCAAATACAGCAAAGGCAGCTGTTAGAATTACACTTTTTCTGCTTTAAAGCCATCAACCGGTTGCAAGGCTTACAAATATTGTTATAGAGTAATCTTCATCAATTCCTGCTTCCAGACCACCAAACTCAACAAAACGCCTTGTCCAGGCACTCTGCCAATGCATCTGAATGAGAGCCCCGGCTGCAGTGAAGCGCTGTGATGTGACACTAGCACAGCCATTATGGTCCAAGTACCAGCTATTTTTCAACCCCTCTGAAATAAGCTTTCCGTTAGCCAAAAAGGGACAATCTGATACACAGGGAGTTGGAACACAATCCTCCCCTTTCTCCATGTGAGGGGTTTGCCCTGGGTTTTATTTGGGGAGCAGGATTGGGTGCAAGGATGGCTGGTACTCTAAGTATATTCCTTATACTTTTCCATATGTACATTTATAACATTTATTGTAGCCAGGATAGTAGACAAGCAATGAATTAACATAACTGCTTGTAAAGCTGTTGTGAAATATGTTTTCATATACAAAAATCTATCTGAGATCAAAGTTGCAGCATCAAGCCCTATGAGGCTGCCAGTTGGAAACCCAGTTGTTAAAGGCAGAAAAAAACAACTAGCAATACCGCATTTAAAGAGAAATGCAGCATCCAAGTGAGCCAAGCAGGTATAAACTTCCTTGCTGTGAACTGCAGATCTAATCTACCTACCCACTTATAGGATATTGCACTTGCCACATTTAAGCACCTTATAAAGATAATCACAGCCATAAAACAGGCACATGTATGTGGTCTGTTAATCCACACAGTTCCCATCTCCTTTTATTCCAGCTCCAGAATACCTGCAATAATACATGTATACCATCAGGATACAACGCTATATGCAGGCATATTGGAGCAGAGGATGCTTTCTCGTTATGATAAAAGTGAGAAATATCTACATTAATTTTATATTTATGTGTACTTCTGCTCTGCTGTTTGCTATCTGGTTTCAAAGCATCGGCTGCTATCAGTATTCACCACAGATTGCAGGAAAGTTTGTGTGGCTTCAGAGGGCTCTGTGGCCAATATCCACCCCAGAACTTCAGTGTTAAGGCTGAGAGGAGGGGTTCTGACCAAACTGAGAGTGACGACCTCTGTTTTGAGGCAGGACCCCATCCCTCCAGCTGGCAGCCTCAGGAAAAAAATGGGGCAGGGAGAGATTTTGTGTCAAGAAAAGCATCCCAAGCTCCCAGAAATGGACCCAGCAGTAAACGCCCTCTGTGTCTCCAGTGTAGGGTGTTCCGAGATAAAGTCACATCTCCCTTGAAGAAAACTGTCCATACAAAGGAATACTGGGGGAGAGCAACCTGCTGGTGCTTGACTGCTTCACCTACCAACAGGTAAGATGCAGTCTGCCAGGAGTCCAACTATTTTCCCATTAAAGTTTGTAAAAAAATTTGCAAAGCTGGAAAAAAAATGAAGATTGTAAAAGCTGCAGTGAATTAGAGAGAATCACCACTGTACATAACACTAGATAAAAAAAGACTTTCCACAGGAAAAGAAGAAAAAAGGTGAGAGGGTAAATAAGCACGTATTAAACTGCAGACATTGAGACATTCAGGGTAGGAGTAACATTTTCCTCTTGGGAAATTAAATCCAGCTGAGTTCCCAGGAGCAATCCTATACTCCTGCAGCAGAAGCAGTGCTGATCCCAGCACCTAGAGGGTGTTCAGGGCATCCAGTTCACCCCAAGTAAGCTCTGACAAAGCCTTGCCCTGCACAGTCCCTTCCAACCCAAGCCGTTCTATGATTCCATCATTCTATGAAGACTCTAAGCCAACACTGGCTGTCCCTGCTCGCCACCTCCAAAAACCATGTGGTGGGGTGGAGGAAAGTGCTTGTCCCAGGCAGACCATCTTGCAAACCACCTAGACACAAACTGCCCTGACAACAAGGTTTTGGTGCAGCCAGGGCCGTGACTACACCGATCTGCCTGCAGGAGCCAAAAATTAGCCCCCACCCCATAAAATGGAGAAGCTAGAAGCTTGGGAAAGCTCTGGGCAAAGCAAACCCCTCAGCATCACTAAGAGGGCCAGATCTCAGGGTGCTCAGCATCTGGGATTCACATTGCCACCCCCTGCAGTGCTGCCTGCTTGCAGCATGTCCTGCTGCCATGGGATCCTCGTGCTTCGCAGGGGGTGGGGGTGAAGCTGGCAGTGGCAGTCTGTGGTTAAATAGCTTAAAAAGAACATTTAAATCACTTGTACCAAACCAAGTACATGAGATACAGGTAAGATACACAGATATGGTACCCCAGATATCAGTTTTCCATAGCACTGTTTGTTCCTCATTAGTAAACATTTTCTTTAAATTATCTTGGATACTCATTAAATATTATCAGCTACTAAGAACCAAAGGATAATTATGAGTTTAATGAAGCGTGTACCAGCTTGCTGAAGTCTAACGTTTGTTTCTCTGCTGGGACTCCATTTTACTTTGCACTTATCCTTCAGCAAAGCTACTCTACAAAGTCACTTTGGCAATAAGAAGTATTTAATTAGATTAATGAATTTTTATCACCTCTCCCAGGGATTAGGCTTGTTAAATCCTGGCGACCAAAGAACAACAGATTTTTTATTACTAAATGTTTAGGGATGCATTGGTTGTGTTGCAATGGCAGTCCTCATAAGTCAGGCTGCTTTGGGCAGTTCTACCTTGTGCATCCCTTGGTAGGAGAAGGATATTTGGCAGAGACAACCTGTGCCTTCCGCTAAATCACAGAAATCAAAATGCAGATGAGGGCGAGCAGACTGCAGACAGGGTTTCCAGCTGCTGACTTTATTTCAAAGTTTTTTAAGTGGCTCTGTGGGAGGATTAACGAAACCGCTCATCACTGGGTACTTTTAAAAACAATTAAATAATTAATTAAACATTTTAAAAAAAAAAATTGAACTAAGGGAGGGCCAACAATCTGCATTTGGCTCGGCTCACTAGCTGAGAAGCCCAGCCACTGTCTGAGCTAAGTTGAGCTAATGTTGGAGTACATGGTCTTCTGGTGGCTGTTTGTCACTGTGCCCCTCACAGCCCAAACACTGGCTACAGGTGCAGCAGGAGGAGCACCTCAGTCCTGAAACCACTGAATGCTGTGCTTATTCACCCCATGCAGCCCAAAACCTGCCTGCAAAAGGTGAGGTAGCATCAGGGTTTCCCTTCTAAGCCAAACCCTGCAGAGGCCCTGCTGGCTTCCCTACAGCGAAACTGGGCCTGCCAGCCAGGCAGCTCAGAGACCCTGCAAGAAGGGGGAAAGCAGCAGCGGCAAGAGAGATGACAATAGCATCAAGTTTAAATGATGGCTGTAAAGCAGTAGGGAAGGAAAAACACAGTGTAGATGAAAAGATGGCTTTGCAAGAATTGTGCCTGTGTTACTATGGACTAGTGCATGCATTGTACAATGCTCTGATGTTTGGTCCGATTTTTGGGTGGCCCTCTATGGAGCCAGAGGTTGGACTCAGTGATCCTTATGGGTCCTTTCCAACTCAGGTTATTCTATGATTCTATGATTCTGTGCAGCCCAGCTTGGGAGACTGCGTGGGGCTCTTTGTGTGTGACATGGTAAGCCCGCGGCTGAATCCATCAGAGCAGCACAGGCTCACCAGCACACACAGGGGAGGCTCAGGCAATTCCCCAGGTGCTTGGATGTGACGGTGCAGCTGGCAGCACACACCCCGCCTTCCCCACTAATGTCTGCATATTTTTGCGCCCATCTGTCTGCAATAATCTGTCCCCCAGGACCAGGAGGAAGAAAGAATAATTAAGTTGTTCACTAGGGGAAGAGGATGGCTTTGACCAGTGAAAGTAACCTGGTTTTGTAGCTCATCTCACAGAAAGCACGCATCCGTGGGCCACTGATGCTGCACATACACAGCAGTTTGAGTGGGTTAATGAAGGTAGCTCTGTGCTGGTGATGCTAGAGGAGGAAGAGAGAGTTAGGCAGCAGCACAAAAGTTTATCTGTATTCTGCAGATTGAGTCTGAGTAACAATGCCACCTTCCTTTGCCCAAGGGTGAACTGGATTCTCCGCAGCATTTTTAAGAGTACTGTAGCACCTGCATGTAACACACGCTCACTGAGCTTCCTGGGATGATGGATCCAAAGATGAAAGAGGAAAGGAGAAGTGGAGTGGATGGGAGGAAAGAGAATGAGAGGGGGAGAAAAGCACCATATGAGTAAAAAACTCAGTCTGTGAATGAAGCTTACTGATTATATGCCAAAAGGATGATGAAAAAAGCCAAAAGTAGCATTTTGAAAACAATTCATGGCATTAGCATGTATATTTATCATTGAAAATCTCACGACAATACAATAGGACTCTTCCTCCGAAAAATCTGTCTTGAAGTGTATTAAGAGATGCATCTTCTAATAATCATCACATATAAATCCAACACGGATGGTGTCACAGCAGAGAGGGGAAGAAACACAGAGGAGGTGGATGATTAGGATCCCCTCCAACTCCCAGCTGTGGCAGGATGTGTTTTCACAGCACATCAGCTGTTTAAATCACCTGAACTTCTCATTGTCTAGCAGAGGATATTAAATATTGTGTGACAGAGCACATTTATGGTCTCAGGTTATGCAAGGAGAGGTTTAGATCAGATATCAGGAAGAACTTCTCCGAGAGGGTTGTCAAGCTGCCCAGGGCAGTGGTGGAGTCCTCATCTCTGGAAATACTTAAAAAATGTGTGAATATAATACTAAAGGACACGGTTTAGTGGTGGGACTCAGTAGGTGAGGTTGATGGTTGGACTTGCGGCACACTACGACGTTATGCTGTACCACCAGGCAGGCTACATGTTGCATAAAGTACTTCACATCAGGCCACAGAAAGAGTTAGAAGAGGCCGCACTGTGCAGACTTTACAAATTTTTGGACAGCCTTTGACAAATATGAGCAGATCAGTTCAACATTGCCAGCCTCTGTTTTAGCACTGAAATAGTCCCAATGTTACCAATCTCCCTGTTAATCTGCAAGTTCAAAGATAGAGAGGCATGATAGATACATCTTCACAGAACCACAGAATCACAGAATGGCTTTGGCTAGAGGGAACCTTAAAGTTCCAATCCCCCTGCTGTGGACAAAGTTGCCACTCACCAGACCAGGCTGCCCAAGGCCCTATCCAACTGGGCATCCACAGCTTCTCTGGGCAGCCTGTGCCAGTGCCTCACCATCCACTTAGTGAATAATTTCTTTCTAATATCCAATCTAAATCTCTTATCTTTTAGTTTAAAGCTATTGCCCCTTGTCCTGTCACTACATGCCCCGTTAAAAAGTCCCTCCACAGTTTTCCTCTAGGTTCCCTGTAAGTGCTGAAAGGACACAATGAGGTCTCCCCAGAGCCCCATCTTCTCCACGCTGAGCAACCTCAGCTCCCTTAGCCTGTTTCCATAGAAGTGCTCCAGCCCAATACTATCAAGGTATCTTTATTATTGCATATTGGTTTTAACTTAATTTTACATTATATGATATTTATTTTGTCTATTGTGATTAGGCTACTTATTCAAGGGACCTAGAAAAAGTAGCTGAAGGTGATGCATGGAGTGCATGGGCTTTGGATGCAGACCATCCCTACTCTTCAGCTCTGATCAGAGCTGGCAGGAATGCAATGAGTGGGAGAGCAGCGCCTGTGTCCACTGACGTTGGCAGAGATTTAAAAGTAAGAGAAAATGAAGGTAAAGCTATAATCTAATTTTGAAAAATGAGGATTAAAGGTTCCATTACTCACGCTGTTTCCACTGTACATATGGAGGTAACAGTATGTGATTTTGCTGGATAAAAATACAGGCCCCATGCAAAGCTGGCATGGTGCACGTAAATCCCTACTGTGTTTGTAATGAGTGAAGGTTAGACTCATGCAGATGTGTGACTGTAAGCCATTTTTGTATTCCAGCGGGCATAACAGGGAGAGATTGTCCCTTGACTTGCTGGTAAGGCCGGCTGCTCTGCGCCATGTTACAACAACAACTACAAGCTCACTGGGAGGGCAGTGTGGCCCTGTGCCTCATTGCCCCACTTACCGCCTCCTAATGCACAAATTGGGTGTCAGTGGGTGGCTCCCACCTGGGGTGCTCTGCACTTCCCTTCCCATGAGACTGCTTTAATTTGAGATATTTGATAATCATCTATTTTTACAGGACTGGGATGATGTCTAGCACGAAGACTGTTGTTCATAATTTCTCAGTAGTCAGAGAGGACAGCTTGGGGCAAGGCTGGGCTTGCAGCTTAAACCAAGGATAACAGAGTCAGGGACACTGGCGTGTGAGGGAACAATTTCCCTGCTGAACCACACGTCACCTTACGTGTGGGCAAGGACTTCATCATGTGTTCTTGTAGGTTAGTGCCAAAGGAGCCGGTGGAGGCAGCAGCAACAAGCTAGCTGAAGGGTGAGTGAGGGATGCCTTGGAGAAGTGGGAGGAAAAGCTGCTGGGGGATACCTGCTGCTCAGGTGCAAATTTCTGCTCATCAGTGAGCAGGAGTGGCTGTCTGGGGAACATAAGCATGGCCACGGGGAGTTTTGAGAGAAGCTGGGAATGAAGCACTGGCCGCAGAAGGGACAACATGGTAGCGAGCCAGCAAGGGAAGAGAGTGCAGCAGGTAGCCTTGCAGGGGAATTAGCAAGAGTCATAGAATGGAATCATAGGATCACAGATCATAGAATCATAGAATCATAGAATGGCCTGGGCTGAAAAGGACCTCAAAGATCATCGAGTCTCAACCCCCCTGCTAAGTGCAGAGTCACCAACCACTAGACCAGGCTGCCCAGAGCCACGTCCAGTCTGGCCTTGAATGCCTCCAGGGACGGGGCATCCACAACCTCCCTGGGCAACTTGTTCCAGTGCGTCACCACCTTCTGTGTGAAAAACTTCCTCCTAATATCTAACCTAAATCTCCCCTGTCTCAGCTTAAAACCATTCCCCCTTGTCCTATCACTATCCACCCTCACAAACAATCGATCCCCCTCCTGTTTATACGCTCCCTTCAAGTAGTGGAAGGCCACAATGAGGTCTCCCCGGAGCCTTCTCTTCTCCAAACCAAACAAGCCCAGTTCCCTCAACCTTTCCCCATAGGAGAGGTGCTCCAGCCCTCTGATCATCTTGGTTGCCCTCCTCTGAACTCATTCCAAGAGCTCCATGTCTTTCTTGTGCTGGGGGCCCCAGGCCTGGACACAGTACTCCAGATGGGGCCTCACAAGAGCCGAGTAGAGGGGAACCACCACCTCCCTCTCCCTGTTGACCACTCCTCTTTTAATGCAGCCCAGAACATAGTTGGCCCTCCGGGCTGCCAGTGCACACTGCTGGCTCATGTCCAGCTTCTCGTCCACCAGGACCCCCAAGTCCCTCTCCGCAGGGCTGCTTTCAAGTACTTCTTCCCCCAGGTTGTATAAATACCTGGGATTGCCCTGGCCCAAGTGCAGCACCCTGTACTTGGCCTTGTTGAGAACCTCATTAGGTTCTCGTGGGCCCACTTGTCCAGCCTGTCCAGGTCCCTCTGGATGGCTTCCCTTCCTTCCAATGTATTGACTGCACTGCTCAGCTTGGTGTCATCTGCAAACTTGCTGAGGGTACACTCGATTCCATCATCTATGTCATTGATAAAGACATTGAAGAGCACCGGTCCCAGGACTGAGCCTTGGGGGACACCACTCGTGACCGGCCTCCACCCTGACATAGAACCATTTATCACAACCTTTTGGCTGTGACCAGCCAACCAGTTCTTAACCCACCGAACAGTCCATCCTTCAAATCCATACCTCTCCAATTTAGAGAAAAGGATGTGATGAGGGAGGCTGTCAAAGGCTTTGGAGAAGTCCAGGTAGATGACATCCATCGCCCTCCTCCCATCCACCGATGCCGTCACTTCATCGTAGAAGGCCACCAGATTGGTCAGGCAAGATCTACCCTTGGTGAAGCCATGCTGGCTGTCTCGGATCATCTCCTTGTCACGTATGTGCCTTAACATGTCTTCTAGGAGGATCTGCTCCATGATCTTCCCAGACACAGAGGTGAGGCTCACTGGCCTGTAGTTCTCCGGGTCATCCTTTCTCCCTTTCTTAAAAATGGGAGTAATGTTTCCCTTTCTCCAGTCACCGGGGACTTCACTGGACAGCCATAGACATAGGCATAAGACATAGACAGATCATTAAGGTTGGAAAATACCTCTAAGATCATCTAGTCCAACCGCCAGCCCACCATCACCATGCTACTAAACATGTCTGTCTGTGCCACATCTACATGTTTCTTGAAAACCTCCAGCAACAGTGACTCCATCACCTCTCTGGGCAGCCTGTTCTATGCATGGTGTGTTGTGGGAAATGAATATCTGTGTCTCTGTGTACACTGGGGAGAGGCTTGCAGGGCTCTCAGGGGGACACATACACAAGTATGATGCAAAGGCAGAGAAAATGCATGGGGAATTATGCAGTGTTCTGAGCCACAGCATATTCCCTCCTGTGTCACCTGGGGATGTGCATGTAGAGGTTACTGAAATTAACTGCATTTTTACATTTCGGTCTTTTAATTTGCCCCCTCCCCAAATATCTATAGTTGTACACATATCACTGATGTTTCGTGATGGTTAGCAGCAATCTCTTGTCTCGAACCATCACACCTTCTGCATTAATATTTTTTCTGTTCCATCATTCCTCAATCAACTGTGCAGATAAAGCATTTGTAATTTCCCAAAAGAAAAGGCTGTTCTGGGGTGTGGTGTTGGCAGTTTACCTATATATCGCACCACCAAGAATCTCCTGAGAAGGTTTCCTGCCTGACTACGCCTTGGCCTTCCAAGTCTTTCCATTACAGCTTTACTGCTGTGGGATTTTCTCACTTCTACGTCTTGTTGCACTCATGGTCCCCAGAAGATACACAAGGAGGGACACAGCTACTGGTGCTGAACAGAAAATGGCTGGCAGGCAGACACCCCAGAATTTGACACAGAGGAACCAGATCCCAGGTGCTGGGGTGAAGGGGACACATAGTAGCATTTTATTGCTCCATAACAAACAATTCCTTGTGCAAAGAAAAATCGTATCGATAACATATCTCTAACCTGAGGGCAAAGCGTATCCAAAACAAGCAGGCATTTGTTTCTGTAAATGTACCCATTATTTATTGAACGCATTAGCATATTGAATGATGTATAAAAAGAAACAGTGCTTGTTCCCCAGAGGTTATCATTTAAATTATAAATACATTACAGTATCAGAAGGGCATTGAAACCAGCTGTGCTCTAGTTCACTGATGCCACACTGGCTTTCCCCCAGCACTAAGGGACATCCATATCCCAGTGTCACCATAGGGGAGCTGGAGTTTCACTCACGCACAGCTGCAGTGCTTCTTGCTATCTCACCCTCTGTGGTGTGAGGAGTCAGCATATGTGTTTATTCTTCACCTACAACAATATTACTCCCCATAAGAAAAAGTTCCAAAAAATGAGGGACATTTTTGTAAGCTAGGGTCTTTGGATCAACTTTTTTTTTAAGAGGGATCTCCTGATTCATTAAGATTTGTGTATTCCATTTTTCTTGAAAGCTATGATGTCTAAAAATCCCTTTTTCTTTTTTCTTTATTGGCTGATAAAAGCTGAGACAGCAGAAATATTTGGGCTCTGAGAAAGAAATCTATGGCTTTTTTTAACCCACTGATGGACAATTTTAAGTCATCAACACCAATTTAAAGTTATGAGTAATAATAAATCAGTAGTTTGCATCTCAGGACATTAACTTGAGAAGTCCAAGCTGACAGCGGCCTTCCATTTACTAACCAAGTAAATGCTGCTGTTGAGTCTTTCTCAACATCTCTGTAAGCTATTTTCAACTACTTTGTGTAAACATTTAAGATGTAAGTTGTTTTTCTCCACTTTCCTGCTGCTAGATGAACTAGCACAGATCATCTTACACCATTTAAATGGTTCTTAGAGCAGGCACAGAAAGCATAAATCACCCATGGTGCTTTTGCCCACCTCTGATCATTGTATTGTATCATCTATTCCCCTTAGCAGACAGAGATTTTACTTTCACTCCAATGAGGGAAAGAGTTTGGAGACATCTTGGGGGTTATTTGCCACCAGAGATGTCCCACAAGGAAAAATTCATAGAATGATAGAATCATTAAGGTTGGAAAAAACCTCTAAGATCACCTAGTCCAACTGTCAACCCACTCTCTCCATGCCCACTAACTGTATCTCTCAGCGCCACATCCACATGGTTCTTGAACACCTTGAGGGACAGCGACTCCACCATCTCCCTGGGCAGCCTGTGCCAATGCATCCAATCTGAATTTCCCTGGCAGAGTTAAATGCAGTAAGTTGGTGTTAAGAGTTACGCATCCGCATGAAGTATTTCCGTATTTTTTTACACACTACGGGATTTGAGTTTTCTCTGTTTAACCAGTCCTTTAATGAGATCCCCCATTTTTGTGCAGACACCTGAAGGAGTGAGAGATCTTTACCTCTGGTTTACACCTTCAAAGGTAGCCCGAGCGTCTTCTCAATAATCACTGTAAAATCAGTCAGCTATTTTAGCACCATCTTCATTTTCACAAAATATTTAACCTATTGCTTAAAATTCCCACCAGAGAGAGCATTGAAAGACCAGGCTGGTAGTGAAGACTCTTGTGAAAAAGAAGAGAAACCATGTGTTTCAGCCACAACAGGCACTGGGATTTCATATAATCATAGAATGGCTTGGGTTGGAAGGGACCTCAAAGATCATCTAGTTCAAAGCCCCTGCTGCAGGCAGGGGTGCCATCCACCTGCTCAGGCTGCCCAGGGCCTCATCCAACCTGGCCTCGAATGCCCCCAGGGATGTGCAGCTTGTGCCAGTGCCTCATCACTCTCTGAGTGAAAATTTCCCCCTAACTACTAATCTAAATCACCCCTCTTTTAAATTAAAACCATTCCCCCTTGTTCTATCACTCTGCCCAAGTAAAAGGTTGATCTCCTGTTTATAAGCTCCCTTTAAGTATTGAAAGGCTGGATTTCTGTGGGGACAAGGCAGAGCCTGTCCTGCTGTGCTCCTAGCCGTCCTGCTTGGGATGTTCTGCCCTTAGCTCTGCCCTGGGCACAGCCCTGCCTGCTAGGCTGCAGGTTGCTCCATTGTGGGAACACTCAGCATTTTCTCACCAGCGCAACGCCTGTTCCAGGGAGATACACAAGATAACCATCTCCAAGCCTGTCAGTCTAGCAAGCAGCACTAGCGAGAAACTCAGGAAACATCATGTTTAAAACAACCAGTTTGGGTGCTTTCCCCCAGTTTCCAAATGAAAAGATCTAATGTTTTTTAAACACCAATTCTTAATAAAGAATAATCTGTGGTGCCAGGACAAAGCTGCTTTAGACTCACGCGTATTTACTGCATATACTGTGAGGCCTGTAAAGATTTATGCAGTGATCAACTGCTTCAGCATCCTGAATCATTCCAGAGACAGATTGTCTGTAAATAGAAGACCTTGAGGGAGAAGAAAATGTAGGCAGGAAATTGCAGTTGCTCTAACAAGCAAAAACCCTTAAAATGGGGGATGATCTTCCGTACTCAAAAGCATTTAAAAGAAAAGACGACAGTCTTCCTTAAAACGACATATCCAAGATGCAAGAAAAATTAGAGGAAAAGCATGCCGCACAAAGCAAGCTGTGACAAACCCCAGACTGCCAAGAGCAGCCTTCATCCTTGCAATCCTCCTGATGGTGTGTGGGCAGTGTGAGGGCAGGCGAACAATTTTGCTTGTGGGGCTCACACACAGGTACACCTCCTTCAGACACAGCCTTCTCCAGGGAGTTCAGACCTTGGAGGTGCAGGAGAAAGTGGGAGAAGTCCTGCTGCTTCCAGATCCCCAAGGAAGATTTTGTTAGCTTGAAGGAATTGATTCCAGGCAGATGTGGAAGAGTCAAAAGTATTACTTCAACACGCAGAAGGTTTTTAAGAAGAAAAAGAATTGTTGAGTCACTTTTGCAGAGGGATCTCAGACCCACTTGAGCTTGCAGTGACAGAGAAGCCCACCTGCAAGAGGAGTTTTAAAGTGGGTACAGCAAGAAGCAGTGTCCTGGTAACCATGCCTAACAAGGGCATCAAAAGTACATGGCAGAGCCTCAGCACAATGAAGAATAAAGCCTTTAACCTCATGTGGAACTCAGGCCTTCCATATACAGGTATCTTCTGAATTTGCCCACCTGGAACTGCAAAGGTCTCTAAGTCATACATCCAAGAGGAAGGAAAGTATAATACACCAAATATGCAGCTAGCAGAAACCTGCAGAAAGGCATTAGATGATGTAAGCCATCTACTCCTTTAGCTTCTGCCTTTCCCAGGCAGTATAGGTATATCTACAACCTCTTGTGTGCTGTCAGTGTAAGCAGCTAATCTGGTTTGCGCCAGTTTCCTGTCACCAAGAGCTGACCCACTGTCTTTACTTTCAAACACAGGATTTATAAAGCCTGCACTGCACTTCAGCCTTGAGTTTGGGCTGACATTTGTCTCCTTCCCCAAATGAGTTCCCTGGTTACATTTCAAGCAGAATTCTGAAAGTATACAAATGTACTTCTAAAACTGATAATCATCTTCAAGGGGGGAAGGCTTATATCCTGTTTTTGCTGATGTGAAGGGCCCCAGGCACCCTGATTTTAAAAAATGATCTGACAAGAAGTGAAGACTCAAATGCTCCTTGACACATATACATCTGACACCTCAGATAATCAGCATAGTTTCGTAGAATTAACTGAAACCCCATCCTCATCCCTCTCCCCACACTTGTCATCTCACAGCAGAAAACATGCTGAATAACAGTGCATTGCACCACAGCTCTGCTTTTATTATATTTTCAGTCCAAAAATAAAAAAAAAGGATCCTTTTTTCTCACTGTTTCCTTTCCATCAACAGAAATATTCTTCCCTTGATGCCATATCAAATGTTTAAAAACGTTCTGCTGTTAGGCTTTAAAAGCAGCACATGAACCCAGGAAAGGAAAAATGGAAAAAGAGAAGACAAAATGGAGATGCTTGAGCTCAGCTTTCAAATAAAGAAGCCCAGCCTGGACCCCTGTACTCCAGAACTGGAAGCATCATCCTGCCTTCCCTTTCCACTGGCTTCAGCTACATCTGTGCATGGTGGGTGGGAGTGAAAGACACAAGAGATGTTGGGCCCATCTTCCTTAAAAAATCTATATCTAGCTGTGAGAGATTTTGCTCTTAGAAGGGAATCTATATGACATGTATCTAAGTTATGTGAAAGCACAGGGATTTGGAAAGGAGCATATCATAGCATAGTGGTGTGCTCCTCTCCTTATTTGAAGTATTTTTGCAACACCTACATTTACAAGATCCCTTCTTTATTCTCATCCTCTTTGATCTATCCAGTTCCTTTGATGCGAGTGATCAATCCCCATCTCTTTCCTCCCAAGACTATCAGAGAGCCTGTGCCCTACTCTCTTGACTTCAGTCGGTGTGCCCCACATCTTGAGGCTCGTCTTCCTCCTCCATCCTCCCACTGCTCCTCCTACTGGCCAAATTTCCCAAAGTCTTTTTTTCTTAGCTACGTTCTTGTTTCTTGGCAGCACTATCCTTAGGTGTCCTATCAAATGGCATCCACACAGACAAATAACCTGGAATCCTTTCTCAATACTGCCCAGATCTGCTCAGTTTCTGAGGAACAGCTATGTGCCTGCTATGTCTTTGTTATCTGGACTTTTAAATCTCTAAATAGCTTGACTAGAAAGAAACAGATACTATTTTGGGAGTCAGACCTGGCGCAGGAGGTGAAAAGGGAGCTCTGTATGGTGTGATCCACAGTACTTTATTTTCATTCTTTCATCTCCATTTCAAATACTGCACCACAAAACCTGAACTTCTTCACCTTTCCTGGCACTACTGTTTTTCTTGATTACCAGTATTGCTTCTTGTAGTCTTATGTCAATCTGTTCCTCTGTGCCTTCTGCCCCTTGTTCTATACATTATGGTCCAGAGCAGGAACTCTCTTCCTCTTCAGAGCTTTTTTACCTATTCTGCCTGGGACAGCCATGTCCCAAGCCATGCCCAAGCCTCCCAGCCGCTCAGGTCAGGGCCGTTAAATACTATTGAAGGAAGGTTTGGATTTCGAGATATATTTACTAAAATACCTTTTTTTCTTCTAGCAGTGGTCTGTCAGTGACCTCTGAAGGATGAAGTTTTACCCAGGTGCTGGTGATCTCTCCTCTCCCTGGAGGTAGCTTTTTTATCGGCCTTCCATTTTCTCACCCAAAATCGAATTGAACTCCGTTTCTTTCTCAGACTTTGCTTTTGCTCAAAGAGATTTGATTTTCAAAATAAGTTAGCATCTCCTTAGTAAGACTGGAAGAATTTCAGCCCATGTTGTATTTTGCCTGCTTATCTGAGGTCTCTGAGCAACCATGGTTTCTATCAACTACAAATGTGGATGCTCAGCAACTTCAGAGAAAAGTAGGTCACTAAATTCAATAAATTTCATCTGAAAAACTGATAAAAAACTGTTCTCTTTAAAAATTCCCAGCAGTTCTTGCTTCTAGCAGGCTAGGTATACTTGAAAATGTGGTCTCTTCCCTCACGCCTTAGAGTTGCAGGTGCCAGCAAACACCAAGAGGTGCACATAACTGGGTCAAGGAAGACAACGTGGGATTGATGCTTCTGTAGGCTTGGCAAGAAAAGCAAAATAGAACCACATCACTAAAAGGACAGAAAATATATGGTGAGTAGATAGTGTATCTTACCAGCCTTAAAGCAGCCACAGATAAAGGTTTTGCAAACTAGCCTCATTATATTAATGTTGGGAGTATTTAGTAAAAGCACTGGTGTCCAATTATACACATTATTGCAGGAGTATTGCTCTTAATGCTGTTAAGGCTTGGGTTTATTATTCTGGGCAAACAGAGCAGCTACAATAGTTAAGTGCAAACAGTGCCCATTTTAACCCTTTGTTTTTTCACTTTTTACCATTATTTTCCAGGCATTGTTTTCTGTTCTTAGTTCCATGCTCACCTTGGGCAAAGCATTTCAGTCATCCCATTACAGTAATCATTAAGAGGGTTAATTTCAATAATGGGATGCAAAATATATCTATAATGATGCAGCTGTCTTCAAAATTTTTAATCTATGTACTTAAATGTATAATTCTACATGTAATTTTGTGTGTTTGCATGTAATTGTCCATCTATTTTAAGGACTGTGTTGGGCTCTTTGCTGTTACAATGTATCTCAACTTCCTGGCATCTGAAATTACCCAGTATTTTATAGTAAAGAGAAGGCATGGACACATCAACTTTTATAAATAATAAATATTTGCTCTCATAGGTAAAAGACCCCCATTCGAGGATAAAGGTCGCTTCCTTGTCCAGGCAGTTCTGTGCCAGCCAGGGGCACAGCTGCTTGAGCAGCACGCAGCATGCAGTGCAGAAACACCCTCAGTCGTATGAGATTTATACCAAGATCGATGGCTTCAGCATCCCAAATGACTCTGGAGACAGTTTGTTAAGAAAAGGCCTTAGGGAGTGGAAAACAGGAGGGGGAAGTGGATTCACAGTTAAAGAAGATTTGGCACAAGGCAACTTAAAGGTGAAAATTCAGATCCTCTTCTGAATTTCCTAAAAGCTGGAGGCAGCTGAAACCAGGGTTTTGCCTTGGGCCCAGAAATGATGCACAAGTCAATCAGGCTCCTCTATGAAACCTCTCTACATCCGCAAGGCACCATCAATCAGCCTTCCCTGTTCCAGTCCCCGCAGAGCTATTCCTGCACGCTGCTGGAGGGGAGCGGGCAGCACAATGTGCTCTCACTGCAAAGCAACTGCGGTGCTCGGCGTGAGGAGTGCACCAAGATCCCCTGCCTGCAAGCTGAGTTTCGCAGTGTGTCATCACTGCTGCCTCTGTCTGGGTGTCTGTGGCTGCTGGGTCAGTGCCTGCTCTGTGCTCATGCATGGATATTCCTACCTCAACTGACTGTCAGCATTTCCTTGTCGTTTCTGGAAGAGCCTTACCAAACATGCCCTAAAACTTCACAAGGGATCTGCAGGCCAGACCCTGTCTCCCCTTGCACTGTCACTCAGCTGCTGGGTGCACCAGGAGCCACATGCACACAGGGCAGAAGGATGCGGACAGGAAGCCTGGCATTCCTCTCATGCATGTCTCAGACAAGCAGGGCTCAGGACTCCTGCACCAAATCCACCCCCTCGGCCCACCCAGGCACATCGCAGAGTTACATGTCAAGGTTTCCCACACAAACGCTAACTCTCAGCCCACACATCAATGGCATCTCCCGGCTGGCATGGTTCAGAATGCACACAGCCAAATGCAGCCTTTCAGCAGGGAGCACTGCAGTGAAAGCAGACAGACCTCAGAAATTTCCTTCTCTCCTCTTCCTTTTTTTGGGTTTTTTTTGTTGTTGTTGTTGTTATGAAAACCTTGCATTAGAAATACTGCATGTTTTGCAATGCCAGGACACATATCACTCACATCCACACATATGGAGGTCACATGAGTGTCACCGGGAGAACATATCCCTTTAAGAATTGTTCTAATTAGTGACTTGAGCTTTCATTTAATTACAGTCCTTAACACACAAATTGGAATTACAGAGGTGGGTGTAATGTAATTAGCAAAAAAAAAAAAAAAAGGCACATTTATAGTCCCTTAAAATATACATTGCAGCTAGGATGTGGTAGAGTAGCCAGGTTCACCTGGGAAATGGGTCCCTATGTCTGCATCTATGGGCATGGGGTGTGAAGGAAGTGGGTAGCAGCCAACAGCTGCTCATTATGGTCTGCAAGGTCCCAGGCAACTCCCAGCCCCACAGGTGGCCGCATAGCAAACAAAACCACTCGCAATTAGCACTAATTGACACTCCCGTGGCCTGTCTCCAACGAGGGGTCAGGGAGTGGGTGAGCCTGGAGGATGAGCTCATGCTGGCAGGCAGGGGCTAGGGAAGGAGCCTGCCACCATATCCACTATCACAGTGCTGTGTGCGCACATGGAACTCACCGTCAACATTTTGGTGGTTTGCTGGGAACACCTCTGCCTCTCTCACACCATGCCCCTGGGAATTTGCCCCCCTGCTCTGCACACACCAGCTTTGTGGGGAGCAGATGCAAGAGCCTGAGTTTGCTACCACCAGCCACATTTCAGTTGGTTTTTTTTTTGTTGTTTTTTTTTTAAGAAATATTTCTACATTAAAAATGTGCAGTAAACTGACCAGCTGCCACCCCTTGTTGCTTAATCCTCTCTAATCTGGTCTGGGAATGCTAAAATGTACAACTTAGGTTTATTATGCAGCTCCAAAAATAATTGAATGTAGCAAGTAAAAAGAGCAGCAAACAAGGAGAAAAGGAAACAAACCCTTGGCTATTTATTTATCATTTGCTGAGGGCTTGCAGAACATGCTCGCCATGCTGAGGTGACACTCAGAGGGGGCACATCCACAGTTCTAGCCATGGACTGAGAAATGTCCAACAGGAGCCCTCTCACCCAGCAAAGAGACAGTCCATAGCCCTCCCAGTCTTACAACAGCACAGTCCACAGGGACAGAATTAATTGTGAGTTTGGCTTTTATACCAGTTGGCTTGATTGACTTCATCTGAGGCCTCACAAAAGCAGTAAGTCTTTCAAAGGGGCTCCCTATAAATTTATGGCTCATGAGGCAGGAAAAAAATCTCACGTAAATTATACCCTTTGAAAATGATCATGAGGTATGTAGATGGCCCAGGGGACTGGGAAGGAAGCCTGAAGTTTCATCTCTGGCTCATTTAGCATAGGTAAGTAGTAATAACTCATTGTTATTCTCTTAAAGTCATGTAAAAGCTTAAGAAAAACAAGTTGGTTTATCAGTCTGCTTATACCATGCCCAGTACCACAATGTCCAAATACACTGCTGTCTCCAACTAGATATCTAAGGCAGTTACAATAATATAGTAGGATTTCAAACAAAATATTTATTGAGAAAGTCTACAGAACATAGATCTACTGTCACCCATGGAGAGCAAGGGCCTTGGGATTATTTCTGATTTATATTATTATTTGCAGGATTATATTTAAAGAACAAATGTTTCTTAAAGTAAACTGTTTTTGGCATTTTGACTGAATTATACAAATAATATGGTGTAGGGAGTGTATGTTGAATGGAAATGAGGCATTTAACAAGAGCAAGTTGTGAATTCTGCACCTGGGATGGGGCAGCCTGGATACATGTACAGACTGGGGAGAGTCCCTTGCCCTGTTCAGCCCAGAGCAGAGAGGCTGTGGGGAGGCCTCATGGTGGTCTACAGTTCCTCACAAGGAGAGCGGAGGGGTAGCTCTCTGGCTGCCCAGATCTCTGCTCTCTGGTGACAGCGACAGGATCCAAGGGAACTGCATGGAGCTGTGTCAGGGGAGGGTCAGGTTGGGAGTTAGGGAAAGGTTCTTCACCAGAGGGCAGTGGGCATGGAACAAGCTGCCCAGGACAGTGGTCATGGCCCCAAGCTGCCAGAGCTCAAGGAGCATCTGGAGAATGCTCTCAGCCACAAGGTTTGAATTTTGAGTGGTGGTGTTCGGAGCCAGAAGTTGGACTCTCTAATCCTTGTGGGTCCCTTCCAGCCTGGGGTATTCTGTGATTCTATGATTTGCTGCACAAACACCAGCAGGTCTCATGATACACTGGGAAGCCACAGGAGCAGAACAACTCTCTCATTTCTTCATAGACAGTCTCTCTTCCTTCTGTTAAGAAGCCACAACCACACCTAGATATTTTCACGAACTGACAGTTAAGAAACTCTTGACATATGAAGAGCGATTGAGTATGCTCCACACTGAGCCAAGGCTCATCCAGAGTCCCACCACACAAACAGTCTATCCTTCAACAACCTCCAGTCATGGTTTTTCATCCAAACATCCAACATTACCTTTTCTTGTGAGTGCCAAAAGCCTTTTCCCCAGGATACAGCACTTCTTTGTTGCAAAAATAATATAGAATAAGCCTAGCCCTTCAGAGAAAGGGCTTCACTAAAGGATATGACTGCCTCATTTGTAGAGAGAAGTGTTCCTGGTTAAGGCATCTCCAGGAAGTGAAGCACTCAGTTAAATTCAGCTCAAAAAACTTTCCAGTCAGCCATATCCCCCTTATGTCTCAGCTTTGAGAAACACTGAGTCCTTACTTTTATTTGCCCTGTGGTGGGCAAAGCTTTAAAAAAGCAATATAGAAACCCTACAGGGCAGGGTCCTCTCTCAATCATCTGCAAACCATCTAACAAAGTCATCAGTTCTTAACAAAGTGCAATACTAAGAGCATATTGTTTCACATGAACTACTTACCATTTTCCACTTTGAAACAAGCAGATACAAGCTCTTCTGGAGAGGCATTTTATTTCTAGCAAAGGCAATCAGCTTGGAAAAAGTGACTGATTGCTATAGTGCTAGTTTGCATTTCATGTCACCTTGCTTTCAAGATCCCATTAATTACATTACATTAATTAATTAATCCTGATAGCACACCTGTTGTTAAGAATTATCCTATAGTTAGAGACATCAAAGAGAGCTATTAAAAGGCTTGTTTAGGGTCTTTACTAAGGCCTGCGACACTAGTCTAGTTCTACACTGCACCCACATCAGATCTGGGTAAGCGTATGCCCTCACTCTCCCCTTTTGAACTTTATCTGATATTTCTCAAACAAAGGTAGTATCAAAGGATGAGCATAAATGAACTTGACCCTTACAAGGCTTCATGTCTGCAACAAACTTACTGCGAAAAGACAAAGAAACCCTGGTTTTACAGGATGGTTTTACTACCGGATGCAGGGTGATACTACAGCCACTCTTCAAGCTGACATGGCACAGATAGCCATAGCCAGGTCTCTATCTGACAAGACGTATTGAGATTTCTCCTTCAGGGAGAAGCAGACTTTCTCCAGACATGGTCAGCGATGCCCAGATGACTCCAGAAGACTCTCTGGGCTATGGCTGATCTCATTCTTTGTGTCATCAGAGGACAGGCCATTTGCATCCCTTTGCAAAAAGAAAACCAGGAAACCTAAGACTCCTTCCTACTCAGTTGGGCACTGAAGGGTATCCTTGCCTCTCATGAACATCCAACATCTGAATTTTGCTGCTTTGCTTATTTCTCCCTGCCTCTCCTTTGTCTGTGAGGTGGGATTGGGTCAATTCTGTCACTTCTTCAAGTGAAGACAGAGGACCAGGTTGTTGTGGGCTAGTCATGATATTCCTCTGTGCCACTAACCCCATTCTCCCCAACAGCATTCAGAGTCACTCCAGTAATGGGATCTGGAGTACTTCAGAGAGAGTTAATTTGTGAATCCAAACCGCATTGATTCAGGGTCGGTGTAGTAATAATTCTGTCATTCAGCTTCAGCTCCACACAGTCACAGTTCATTTTTAGTCTCCAAACAATAAATATAGATAAAATGAGCTTTGGCTTAAACAGTGTTTAGCAGGCGCAGGTTCCCAAAGAGCGACATGAAAGCAGGATTCATTGCTGCTGTTCCTTATGAGAATCAATATGAAATGCTGAATGAGTTAAGAAAAGCATAGCATAAAAACAAAGATTACTGTTAGAACAGAGGGCTCTTTGCATCGCTTGTGCTGTCTATCCACGATCCTTTTGTGTCGCTCTTTATCCTACTCTGGAATGAAATTAGCTTTCAGTCTTCTCTTTTTTTCCAAAAAAAAAAAAAAAAATTGATCTTATTTAAATCAGCCCCTTAGCAGGTTGGCTGAATTCTTGAAAGCCTAACGCAGCCTGCAGATGTCGGCCTGTGCAGCCACATGGCAGAACCAGGCTTCGGGGTCCCCAGAGCCTTGCGCGGGACTGGGAACTTCTTGGTGCTGGTTCCAGAAATCCATATCCCTTTCCAGTTCATTACAAACGCCTATTGTTTGCCATATTTATCTGCCATCACTGCTGTTTGTTAGCAAATGGAAAAAGAAATGCCAGGACTAAATTTCAGCCTGCCCTTAGAATAGTGGAGAGGGGCTACAGGAATTGAATGACAGATGGTCTTTGAATGATATACAGAACCTCTGCCCCTGGGCCTGCTTTGGAGGAGCTGTTTTGGATTGTTGCTCAGAAGAGTGGGAGGTTGTTGTGTGATATGTGATTATTCCATAATAATTTTAATTATTTTGCCTGTTTTCAAACAATAGTCTCAGCCTTTTTTAATTTTTACACTCACTGAGTTGTGACACGAGCATTCTTCCCTCTGTGTTAGCAGGGATTAAAATCAAACCCTGTATCCCTTCCCATTTTTCAAATAATCCATGTTTAAATAAATTACCTCAGTCTGGAAAAGTGAGTTACAGGGCATTCTCCTGACACGCACGGCACAGAGAAAGACTGGGGGTGGGGAAGGCTTTATTGTGTTTTGCAGGATGAGATTGTCACTGTAACAAGTTTCGCGAGGAGGCTGCTCTTTAACTCCTCTTCCTCGGCACAGAGAGCACAGCTCGGGGAGCCTCATTTACATGCATATGGGTATCTGATTGGATCTGTTCAAAGGTACAGTAGGAGTCAGTCAGATTGCATATGATGTGCATATCAATGAAGTTCCCAAAGTGGGGTGTGATGCTTCATGAGAGACAGGGAAAATATGCTGTCTCTGCTTCGTCCAAAGTCCAATGGAAACTTGGGGATTTTTTTCCACTGGCTTGAGATAAGCAATAGTGCAAGCCTAAAAAATAGGTATATATATGCACATATATATGTGTGTGCGCATATGCTTCTCCATTTTCAGAGTTTGCATTTTGGACCAAACACAGCTCCTCACTGAAACCCCCTAACTGCAGCACGCAGTAAGGTGGCAGGGCCATCCCATGAGGCGTGCCAGCATCATGTGCTGCTCCGGCACCTAAGGGAAGTCTCTGGTGTTGGGATGCTGTGGCTGCTGATGCAAGCATGGGTGATTTCTCCAACCTATTCAGTGGAAATGTAGAAAAATATAACCATCTCAGCTCCTCAGGGGCACTCCTACATCACAGGCACTGCACCAACTGAGCCTTGATCTCCCCTGCAAACAAAAATTCTCTGTATTCCTGCCTCCGTGGCCTTACAGAGACAAGAAGAAATGCTTTAGACACTGATGAGGGTGCCAAACGTCAAGAGCCCCTTGAAGGTAGATGCTGCAAATTCAAAACCTTACAGCCACTGTGTGCGTCTCAAAGGGAAATGTTTCCAAAGCAATCTGAGAAACTGAACTTAAAAACCCTTCCTTCCCTTCCCACATGCCAAAACTGGGTGTTTCTTGTAAAAGATTAGGTGGTATCAAGCAACTCAAGACATCATTAGAAGGAATTTACCTTATAGATGTAGGGATACTACCAGATATGAAAGGAGCCAAGCAGAACACTAAGCACAGGTGAATGCAACAGAGAGAGATTCCCAGCTCTGCAGCTTAAAATATATTTGTTCCTGTAACCTTGGGCTACCTCTTATTTGAGGTTCGGAATCCAAACAGCTTTGCTTTGCCTTTACATTAAAGAACATGCAACAAACAGAGAGAGTGTCAAGTCTTAATGAGAGGGCTTAAAGTCTGTGAGGTGATGGGTCTGAGGGTCCCTGTCACAAGAGAGAGCTGGCCAGCAGGGATGCATTTGAATTTTTATCAGCAATCCAGATGATAAAACAAAATCTTGTAGAACATATTGATGACACAAAAATCTGTGGAATCTTTGGAAGAGAGCTTATTGGTACAGAGTGATGTGAATTGCCTGGATGAATGGTTGCAAACAAGCAAAATGCATTTTAAGATAGATGAATGCTACACTCCCCCTGTTTTTCAGGTAAAACACTGAAGAACAAAGAGCAGACTTGCTGGGGCAACAGGGCCTCAGAAGAATGTTTTAGAGCCACTGGAGATGATTGCCACACTGTAGTCCAACTGCAAAGGAGAGCCTTGTGGTACTCAAATGTGCAAGGGTTGATATACCCCTCACATGTGTAAGGAACCTTAGCGGTGCATCACTGCCTTGCCTAAACCCTCTGTCAATTTGCTGCTGAATAATATTTCGGCCTCAGTTTTTCCCTATTATGGTCTCAGAACAGTATGAACAGTGAAGATCAAGTCACAGATCTTGCCTCCAGACCTTGCAGGGCTCTGCTGTCCATCACCCTTGCAAGATGTTGAAGCTCCCAGTTGGACAACTCTTGGCACTGAAAGTCTGCAATTGCCCCTGTGATACATGGAATAGCATGTAAAGAAAACCTGTGATTTTGCCCAGCTAGGATTATGTTATAAGGCCCTTTAGCCTTTTATAAGAAAAAAGTACCCCGGGGAAATAACTTACTTCATTCATTATTCAAACCTTCAGGAAAAGCATTACAAATAGATGTGTACAGCATTCTTCATAAACAAATGAAAAACCATTAAGCTATAAGATACGCAAATGATATGTGTTACATCACTTCCTTGAAATGGCCAAATATAAGAGGTAATATAAGTAGTTGCTTACAGTTAAATGTAGTGCCAAAGTCTGTGATAGTTACAGATCTAGCTCCTAATAACGATATGAACGATGATATCACCTACTCTGCAGATTTTTTCCAGTCCATCATATCTAAAGCCTAGATTTCTGTGTAATGTGTAACGCTGAGCCACATTGAAGGGTGTCAAACACTGAAACAAAGTATATTCTATTAAGAACTATGGGAAAAATAAGAATCAGAGTACAGTGCTAATAATTGTCCTTTATGGATAAAATGCTTCAGTTTCACTAAGTTCTCACCCTGCTCAGTAACTTTTCAGTATCTTTCCTCCTTCAACAAGCTGTATCACATAATTTTGCAGATTTCTGCTAACATAGTTCCAGGCATCATCTACATAATATTGTTCCTCGGAGCCTATGATTGAGAGAGTGCAAAATGTGTGTCCAGAGGGTTTCCACAGATGAACTCAAATGGAATAGAAAGTCAGAGGTTCAGAGAGGTCTCCTGGTAAGGATTGCTTGCCATGCCTTTCAGCAGAGCCATAAATTGCAAAAGAAGCAGAATACTGGATTTCTTTCTTTCTTTCTTTCTTTCTTTCTTTTTTAAGAAGACCAATCCACTTAAAGGAACTCAGACAGCTTTGATTTTGGAACAATTTATTCTAGGTACTGGAACTGTAGATTTAACTTCTTGCAATAGTTGTGCCAAACTTCACTTACATTTCACTGAGAAACCAGAGAAAACCAGGATTATTCCAACCGTACCCTGGACATGACCCCACACACTGTGCTCCCTCTGGTCAGCGGGGAGGTGGCTTGTGCCAGGACTCCTGGAAAAGTCCCCAGTGGAATTCATCAGTTTCACATGCCCTGACGTTTCCTGCAAGCAACTGGGACACTCCCTTGTAAGGCAACTCAGAAGTGTGCTATAAGAAAGTGGTGTTCCTGGCTACACTTTGCTGCTTCTCATTCAGGACTGATGATGGAACAGAGATATTTCTGGCAAATGATAAATGTATTCCCTAGTGCTGTCACCCAGGCAGCCTTCTTCTCTCATCCTACCCCATCCCATCTACATCTCCACTCTCGATTTCCTTGGCAAACCCAACCAGCAAGAGTTGGTAGTGCAAGAAAATACATTCTTAGTGAGTGCTGAACAGGTGTACTTCTTTGGGAGGCACTTTGCAAAACAGACAAAGTACTGAGATATTATCCAGTGAGTAAGACTTAAGGCCCTGAAGGATCCAGGGTTCATTTCCTGATCCCAGTAGAACTCTTTTCTTCAGTTTTTGTTATTTCAGATATAACTGCTAAAAAGAGCTCTCTTCTGTATTTGCAAACTCCTACATTCATATATACATGCAGAGAAGGAAAAAATACTGCCTGATTTCACATAGCTTGTGTGCCTTTCATTTATGAAATTGTGCCCAGCCTGTAATTTAAGAATAATTAATCATTATGAACATTTAAATGAAACAGACAGTTAGTACAAATGGGTATTCAGCAATTCCGGGAAGCTACAAAATAAATGAAAACAGTCACTTGGAGCTTCTAAAGTACAGTATATATCCATTTAATCTATGTAAGAATAAAAAGGATATGTTTAAAATGCGGGGTTTGTTATTAAAAGGTACAAAGGGCTAACTCTGGATACGTATGACTCACCTCCACTAGAAGCAGAAATGGTCAGAAAATTTATTGCTTAGAAAGAGGTTGTTTTGACTGCAAATAGCTGCAGTGAAGACATTGCCTGTTCAGAGAGATTTACTCTTTAAAAAAATTAGCATTTTTAAAGTAAGAATTTTGCTTAGTGTTAATTTTATTTAAAAACAAATATTTACTTACTGTATTTCATATTTACATGGTCAGAAAATGAATGCACATTTTAATTATTACCTTAATGGCAAATTCACATTTTAAAATGTCACATAAAAGCACAAATTAAAGAGGTTAGTTTAACACAACAAACACATGATGTGTGACTGAGAACATGTACTTTCCGTTTTCTTCTCTTAGCCTAAAAATGCTTAATCAAGATATTTTGGGAATTAATAAAACAACTTAAAACACTTTTATTGAAATACACACAGAGTGGGTGTACATCTGGAAGAGGAGGTTTCAGTCCCAGCTAATCAGCAAAAACTGATGATTTCTATTAACGTGTTGCAACTATGTGCAATGCACTTTTTTGTGTGCTATTCACTTAAGTAAAGCAAAAGATATTTAAAAAAAAATGAAATTCAGGAATTTAACTTCCAAAGGAAAGGACCAAAAAATGGCAACGGATCGTTGAGAGAATTCCTGTTCCATGGTGAAAGTGAGCATTTCTGAAATAGGCACAAAACAGTGAGGCAGTGATTGTTTGTTACCCTCAGCGCACTCATTTACTACACCATGGAAGGAAGGAGATAAAGGTCTCACAGCCCACTCCCTGAGCCCTTGACAAGGACCCTGCCCCAGTGCTCTGCTACTCCAGCAGTCAGAAACTGCTCTGCTCATTGTCTAACTGACGTTCCATTACTCCTCTTCTGAGCTCAGAAGGACACACAGATCACATAAACACCTTCCACTTATCTTACTGTGCATTAAAACTGGTCTGTATTCTCACTTTTGTTCCTCTTCTTCAGATTAAGCAAAGCCAACCCTGATTTTTTTTTCCTCCAGAAGCTGTGTTTGCTGCTGTCTGCTCCTGCAGCCCTTCCCTGGCCCTTGTCTCTCTTGAAACACAGTGCTCAAAAGTGGTCTCGGCTGCCAAGCACCCACCACACTATTTGAATATAGTGACGTCCAATGCTTAGTTTTAATTATTCTTATGTAACTCTGTGGATATACATTCATCAGTGTAACCTCCTACTCTTTTCCTGACAAACTGCTCTCCAGGCAGTTGTTCCCTTTCTTGCATTTCTGCAGTCAATTATGCTACCAAAGTATAGGAGATTGTATTTATCAAAATTCCACCCACTTTTTCAGACAAACTCCTCAAATCTTCAATACAATTACAAATTCTAGCCCTGCCTACCAGTGCACATGAAGTGTTTCCATGTTGCTATTTCATTAAACCTGAGACTGTCCGAAGCACAGCAGAGGTGTGGCCTTGCTGGTTCCGCAGCTGGCCAGGCACCCAGCTGACAGCAGGCCGCCTTCTCCTAAAGTGCCCATGAGACTGCCCTGTGAGGTGGTGTAAGAATCCATTAGGAATCTAGATCTACCCTGCAAATCATTCTTCCTTTGTGCATTCCTTCTGTTTCCTGCAAGTCAGTTACCTTTGGCTTGATATATTTTATTCTTGATGAGGTCATTAATAGCTGTTTGGTATTCTGTTTTATTTTTTTTATTACAAATTAGTGACATACTACCATCTATGTCCAAGAGATAAGTTAAAATGGTTCTTTAATTCCTGGTCCTCCCTTCTTTTCCTTTTAAGACAGACCCGCAAGCTGTTTTCACCCACACACCTTTCCAACGCTCTGTTTCAGGCAAATTCAGCCCTGTCATGTCCAGCCAATGCAAAATAACACAGTTTTCAAATAAATCGTAATGTTTTCTTTTTGATTCTAGCCTGAGTCCTTAGCTGTCAGTTACTAGCACTGTTTCAGCCATCTCACTCAATCCTTTGTGAAATACAAGGAAATACTGAAAACTTTGCCCTTCTTCATTTCATCCTTATTAGCTTTTCCTTACCTCTGAAAACTGAACTGACACTTTTTCTGGTCTTCCTGTTACGACCAGTATATTTTCAGAATCTTGTGTCCTCTATAATTAACTTTCCTTGCTGCACTTCTACTTAACTCAGTAAACACCTTGTAAAAATCATTTTTATTTTAATAGGTGCACACAAAAGAAAAATGCAATTGCTTTCTGTAACATAATCAAATAGAGGTTTTTCAAAGTTACCACGTCATTTAAATATCCTGGATCAGTAGTGACATGGTGAATGCCAATGAAATACCACTTTCATATTATACCAGCATCACTCTGCCAGTAAATTTCCCCATGTAGACAAGTCCTTAGCAGTATTCCCTAGCGTTCTCCCATTGTGAGTGACATTTCACAGAGCTGAGAAGAATAACATTGAAATGACCCTAAACCGTGATGGAGCGTGGCAAAATTGTGAAAAAGCAGAGACTTTGAATACGAATGATTTTAGATTTTAAATACATCTTTCTTGTATTAATCTAGTGGAATTAAGTAGCTATTAAATACCACAGACCAAACAAAGAGAAAGCAGGAGCTGTCACACAAAAAAAATTATTCCGGTCAAAGTGAGATGCTACAAATCTCACAGCAAAATACCTACAAGGTTACAGTTTTAGTACATGTAGACTCTAGTCTTACTAATTCCTGTGGTGATAAATGCTAACTATGCATATCTTTTTTCTGGGAACTGGTCTTTAGTTATTACCATAATCATACCTGCTTCTAAATACTGGGCTGTTTCTCCACAGCCAGTATTTCTGGCTTCTTGCCAGCCTGTCACCCTTCCATCTGACTTCTGTGTCTCTGCAAAAACCAGTTGTACCATAGCTATCAAATTGTGTTTAGTGTCTTCACCAGGGAACCTGGGAAAGGCTCTGAGAATATCTCCAATCATTTCCTCCTCCAGAACCAAGTGCAAAAAGACTGAGGAGGCAGCAAGTAAAGCTGAGAGTGCCTTTGCATTGGCAGTCCTATAGTAGTTTTTCCTCATCTACGTTGAGGTAGATTGTGTTAGCTTCCACACGTCAGTCTCTATAGCAAATACCCAGAATTACAACAAGACTTCTTTTTTTCCCTTTTCTACAGCTTTCAGACACCAAATGGCCAAACTGTCACACTCCTTAAAGTTCTCGGTCAATTATGCATATATACAGAGGAAGGAGAAGATCTCAGTCATAAGTTACTCATGCACCAAAGGATGTCATATCTTGGGAGTCTGCCCACTAGCAAAACTTTTCAGTACTAGAATTACCCCTCAAAAAACTAGAAAGTTGTCAGAGTGGTAAACAAACGCTAATACCGTGATGGTGCTACCTTGCTTGCTACACGTGGATTTCTCTGCATGAGAGAAAACTCACAAGACTAACTATAGAGCTGTAGTGGAATAACCACACATGCAAGTTGCAGAAGTGCATACCAATCTACTTCAGAACAATGCAGCTCAACTTTTTTTTTCTCAAAAGATAACCCAGTCAGCCTTACACCCTAGGAGGAATGGCGTGGATATAGTTCTGTAGCCCAAGCACAGAACTTGAGGTAATAGGATCTGGACTGGGTTTTTCTAACACACATTCTCCTGCATTGTGTTGGAGTAGGCCACATTTACAAATGGTTTTTGGTTTAGGTTCTTTTTTCCATTAAATATTTTACATGTACGGAAGAGTATCATTATTGGAAATGCTAGTAACTTTCACTGGAATAAAGAAATAATAGCCTGAAGAAATGAATATTCATATAATCACAGATTTTTTGAGATTGGAAAGCACCTTTGGAGGTCATCCAGCTCAGTGCCTCTCCTTGAGCAGGGACACTCAGAGCAGGGTGCCCAGGCCCATGTCTAGGCAGTTTTTCAGATCTCCAAAAAGAAGATCCCACAGCCATGGGGTAGCCTGTGCCAGTGCTCCCTCACCAGCACAGCAGAGAAATGCTGACTGTTGTTCAGAGGGAACCTCCTGTGCTCCAGTCTGTGCCCACTGACTCTTGTCCTGGCACCAAGGACTGAAAAGAGCCTGGTTCTGTCTTTTTTGCACCCTCCTTTGAGCATATACAGACATTAATAATATCCTCCCCATTTTCTTCTCCATGCTGAACAGTCCCAGCTCTAATTCTTACAAAAGCCTTCTCATCAACTTCAGATCCCAATCTTAAAAAAAATCAGGCTGTACTAGATGCTCACCTGGGACAGGGCCTCTCAGGATGCGTTAGAGGTACATCAGAAGGCTCAGGAGCTGTGGACTCTGCCACTGCTGCTTGGGATTTAAATGGGAGCCTTGTATGTGCAACGCCTCCCATCCAGCACAGTTTAGAAGAGGCAAAATTCCATTTGTCTGAAGGGTTTGTCGCTGTGTTAATCATGTTCCTTGGTTGCTCTTTGATAATGCTTGTTTTGTTCTCGCATCATTTTTGCATGATTTTAAAACGTGAGGGGGAGATATTTCTCAGAAAAATACATGTATATATTAGCAAAAGAGAGTTTCATGCAACTATAATTCCATTTAGATCACTGTCAGTGACAGGCGGAATTTACTTAAAGATATATTCTGTGCTTTACTGTTACTCATTCATGCAAATAAAGATAGCCCTTGAAGCCAAGTCACCTTGCCCTCTCAATCATCCACCTTGCCCTCCAGAGCTCTGGGGGGAATGCTAAATTAAAATCTGTCTGCTCTGGCAGAGGTGGGTTTTTTGATATAAAGCCAGAATAATTATTCAGACATATGTTTACAGCTGCAAGGTTATATTTTGCTGAAGATATTTTAAAGTGAAAATGTAACTTGGTTGCTAAAGGGTTTTCTGTTTAATCACTGCAGATGTATGAAAAATGGGGAAATGTGTGAATTTACCCACTTTCATCTCACTCCTTCCAACTTTTGTTTATCTCAACTTTAAAAAAAAATAAAATAAAATTTTGAAAGTTTCCAAGTCACATCACTTAAGGAGTTTGATGATATTTTTGTGCATGTAAACAAAGTTATTGTTCTACCCCTTCTTCGGCCTTGTATGATGGTCACTGGCCAGAGTGAGGTAGAAGACTACAGGAAGGCTATTTTAAGTTGTATTAAGAGGAGTTCAGGGTAGGCCTTCAAACAGTATTTAAAGTAGCTTTGCAGCACTGCAAAATGAGCTTAAAGGATGACGAATGCAAATACAAATTGAGAAATGCCTAGCTGGAATTTACCAACTCTGTTGTAAAGAAAAGAGATCCAGACTTTAATTTTTTAACCGTAGCAATCCTTGAAGCAACAAGAAGAACAGAAGAGACAGAAAGGGGAAATCCTCAAAGGGAAGAAGACTTTGATGTTTTAATGGCAGTCACATTGCACAGCCTTTGCAGGAATGGGAAACATAACACAAAATGAAACTTTTTCAAATGCGGCAAGATTCCACCTCAGGTGTTAAACTTCTGAGTAGCGATGTTTCTAAATAAACTATTATAGGACTAACATAACAGGAGAACTGAAAGACTCTAGATATTCCTCCCTGCTTTGTATTTAACCCAGGTTGAGCTTTCAAAATGATGCCTGTTTTGAAACAGGTATGGCCACTTTGGCAGACTGCGCTTTTCCACCTCAACAGCTGGAACACATACGCAGTGAATAAGGTGCGTAGTGCATCCTGATTTTGTCTCTCTCTTTCATTAGTGTGTTGCCTAGCTTCTCTCAGAAGAAAATCAATTATAGTTAGATCAGTGGTTTTCAGTCGTTCCCCTGCCTTGAGCTACAATGTCCCTGGAAGCACTGCCTCGTGTAGCTGTAAAGCAGGAAGATGGGTTTGTGGGTGCCAATGCTCTGAGCAAGGGTTAGAAACACTAGGAATAAATTCAGGTCACAGTATACATCAGAAAATCTGTCTCTTGGTGAAGGACTCCAGAAGCTTATTTATAATATTGTTATCAAAAAAAAGATCAAAGAAATGATTGCCTATTTTCATCAAACACCTTTATGAGGGAATGATGTGGATGTTGCATTGGTTCTGATTCTGCAAAAAAAGAACAGAAAAGATTTAGAAGCCAAAGCTTCAGTAAAGCAGTAGAAGCAAATTTTAAAAAAGGATCATTATTAACACCTAAATGAATCAAAATGTGTCATTTTGTGGATCCTGCAATGCTTACATTTCAGAAATGGTTGTGTTTCTAAAGGAGTAGGAGCTGCCTGGACATAGGAACATGGGAAAGCCTGGCCTGTATCCTCAGGGAGGTCTCACAAGGTGGTCGCTGAGCTTCCCCTGGCACTACGGCTCCAGACAGACACTCTTAAGAAAGAGCTTTCAACTTATGAAGCTCACAGGCAGAAAGAAATAGCTAACTTGTGGTCCAGAATCAGTTCTGGTAAAACCTTTGAAATTAATCAGCACTTTCTAGGGTAAAGAATGGGCTGAAGAGGAAATAATCACTGCAATTATTTCAGAAAGGACTGGCTTGTTTGTTTTTTCATCTCTCTTCTACTAATACATACCATTGATTAAAATTTTAGTATAACCTAATAATCAAAAGAGTTTGGGGAAAAAAAAATCTGTGTAAAAAAACTTCTTCTCACATATAATCTTGTATCCTGGATGGTGGCATTACATTTTTAAGACACTGAGATCAACACTATTACCGAGCCCATTCCAAGACCTATCAGCTTTCATTAACACAACCATTCATCCCTGTTTTAATCTTTCTTCTTAAACTAATCAAAATATGAATTAAAGAAAATGGCTGTGTCCATATGGCTTAAGTTTTACCAAAGTCTGATATTTAGCTCAGGGTCTGTTTCACAAAAATACACACCCGTCAATCTAGATTTGTAAATTAATTTCCAAGTAAAACAGCTTTCTTGAAAAGACTATACTTGATACTGAAATTTAACACTGAGTATAGAAAAAAAAAAGCATACTAACGTTCAGTTCAGCAGCTTAATGAATCAAACTAGAATTATTCAGGCCTTATTAGCCCCAGTTATGTGTCATTTCATCTTGGGCAATTATTTTTCCCACCCATTTAATTTAAGAATAATCTTTTTCCTGGTTATTTTTTTAATACTTAAGAATCAGGTGAACTGTCATCGTGGCCACTTTCCTGACACAAGTCATTCTTCTTTAATGAATCGACAGAATGCCTTCTAATCTTTCTGAAAGCTGCCAATAAAAGGCCTTTTTCCTTTTTTATTTTTCAAGGAGTATGTTTCTGCTCTTTGTCAGTCTTACAGAAGAGATTCTCTTCCTGTTTAAATGAAGAGCTGCTGCGCTAGGTGAAAAAAATCCGGTCTGTGGAATAATGGTCTGGGATGGGACATCGTTTCTTCTCATTGTCCTTCTGCCTTCAAGGTTTCCAAACACAGGGCTGAGTTGATCAACATTTGATAGTAACTGGATCTCTGAATGCCAGCAAATGCTCTTCTGCTGTCTAATACATTCAATTAATCTAACCAAGCGTTCTGGCTCAATTGCATTATATTATGAACAGACAAAAGCTAAGTCATCTGTAGCAATGCAACCAACCTTCCTGAATTTCAGACTAGAGATATTACCCTGTAAACAAGCAATACAAGAAAGATCTCTCTCAAAAAAAAAGTTATTTACTGAACATGCAAATTCTCAAAGTTTAATTTAATCACGTACTTTTAAGTAACACTAATTTTCAGAGTGTCCACTGAACTTGTAATCACTGCTTGTATGTGTTTCTGAAATGCAAAGGTAAAGGTGGGGTAACGGAGTAGTACCATTACTCCAAGTTGTAAAGAGCATACTGGGGATTCACTTTTGAGGTGGTATTTACTGTAACTAGGAATTGCCAAGAGCAAGATCCAACCTTCTTCTTGACTGACACTAACTTCTTACTCACTGGGTATCCTTTCTGACTGAGAAGTAAGGAAGTATGGAAAAACTTCGGTTGTACAGCAAAGTAAGATTGTGAGCCCACTGAGCCCACCTGGCTGGTGGTGGCTGGCAAGGTAGTAAGTCCATCACAATCATTGTAGAAATATGTGAGATCATATATGTGTCTACCTACTACATATCTACATTATATAGACACATGCGCCTTTATCAAATCCCTTTGGTTGGATGGGATGATAAATATTAAACAATAATTTTTGCAAAGAGCCATCAAAAAATATCCCACACCAGCACTGAGATCAAGAAAAAAAAAACAAAACAAGTTGAAATATGCTAGAACATTTGTCACTTCCTCAGTCTGAAACCCTCTTAAAACACATCATGACAACTCTAGGCTCTCTGCTGCTGCCCTTCCATTCCCACCCACATCCTCTCCTGCCACTGATGCCCACAGAAGATGAGATAAGCTGGAGAAATGCACAGTGCAATGCAGACCACTGTGCTACAGCTATGAGAAGACACAGGCTGGTGCAGGTGGCATTCATTTCCCAGACATGGGTTGGAAAGGCAGATTTTGGAGATGCCAGATGTGTGAAGTTACTTTCCCTTCTCCTGTCACCCTGCTGTATGCCAGATTTTCACAGGCATTCTGACGCACATTCTGACTTGTGATTTTTGCCTTCTCCCTCGGTACCACTGGAGGCTTTATGCTCCCTGAGAGCAGGTAATACCTCCACCTCCATCCACTGCAGCTTGCACCACAGTGCTTGGTAGACTTGTAAAACTACGAGTGTCTCAAGCTGACATCATCCTCAGGGAATATGGGACTTGTTTGTAGCATGTGTTATTTAGCTCCTGAAGTCCCTGAAATCACCCAGAAGTTAAGGGAAAGAGAAGAAATTTGAACAAAATGCATCCCATTTCTGTCCAGGGATGGACAGAAAGGGAAGATGTTGAAACAAACATCATACTAATAACACTAAAGCATTTAAATATCAGCATTTGAATCTTCCAGTTAGCTGATAGGGTACAAATTTTCAGACTTGCCGGCAAGGCAATGTGCTTTAAATGTGGCTTTGGCACAATTAACCCATTTCTTTGGGAGGCAAAAACATAGTTGATAGACATCTCCTGAAATCAGAAGAATTATTTAGACAGGATTCTGAATGTGTGTACTTATAGGCTCCTGTCATAACAGAGTCAGAGTACCTTCTACCTAATCACTCTTGAGTCAGCTTGCCAGGATGCCTCAGGTGAGCTCTGTGCTCCTCAGAAAAAAATAAGCAGAACCCAGAGCTGAAGTTCAAAGTTACTTACACAGTCTAATGCTGCAAATGAACTTAACAGAAAGCATGTATTAGACACAGACTTCTCTCTTATCAGGCCATACAGTGGTCTGTCTAAGTTAGTCACAGCAGCCCTTGCAAAGGAAATGTTTCCTAAAGCAGACCTGAGAGAGAATTCCTGCTCTGTGTGGACAAAGTCTAGGCACAAAACTCCTCAGAGGCAAATTCACCCTGGGTTCCTGTCCTCCATTTAGACTGGTGTAGGTCATCTCGCAAAACTCATCAAGATTCGGGGCTGTGTTTGTCTGCAACCACGTGGAAGGGTGGCAGCAAAATAAAAATTAGTTATTAAAAAGCTTGGCTAAAGTCCTTTTATCTTATATTGTTAGTACAAAACCCTGCCATTTAAAGCTTTCTGTTGAAAGCTGACACTAAGCTTCTGGATGGCTCCTTTTATTTTCCTGATGAAACATCTCATTCTTGCATTCGAGACTGCAGAAAAACGGGTGTCTGGGGTATGTCAGTATGCAGAGGCTCCCTTGTAACTTCTCCTTCTGTGTCTCCCTCCCTTCCTTAACCAATCTTGGATAAGAAAAGTTTCTTCAACTTCTTCAGCATTTCTGTCACAGCAGCTGGCCACCAACAGAAAGCAACAGTGCTCACTGTCTCATCTCCTTTCCTCTCTCTGCATGGCATAACCAGCCTGGATAATGCTGGAAGCCACCAGGATGGTGTGCATCGGTCCGATATGAACTTCTACTGATCGCGTTTATCCAGCACCTACTTGGTTTGATCTGCATACCAAGCCACATGAAAGCTGTGAGGCAGAAAGTGCATTTCAAAAATGTGATTTTCCTTTCAGATAAATGCTTTCTACTCAGAGCAAGTTGGATTCCAACTTCTCTCCCTGATTTTGCATTTAGAAATTGCTCTTGAAAGTTGAGCAGCTAAGCATCCAAATGTATGGTGAAAGTTCCAGCATCACTCTGTGAGACAGATGTGCTCTATGCATGCCCTGTGCCTTTTTTTTTTTTTTCCAGCTTTTTGTTAGTCTTAAATTTATTTTTTTCTTGTTGTAGCCAGGACAGTTTAAGGTGCCTCCAAATGCCCAGAAGACTGCTGATCAATTAATGTAATTGCAGAGTTATGCCTGGGGTCTACAGAAAGAGGAGGCTTGTTTTTCCCATACTTTCTGTGGTGTTCCTGTGTAATACTGCAAGGGCACAGAAGAAGTTGCTGCCTCTATCAAATACAGTGGAGACAGTAAATTGTGTCAGACAATCAAGAAAAGAGAGGCTAAGAGTTAGGGAGGAAAACAGACTAGAACAGCAGGCATAGGAAGACCAAGTATGAAGACCAAGACTGGAAAATGAAACAAAAACTGGGACTGAGCAAGGAGTGGGAAAACAAGCTGAGAGGCTCGCAAGAAAAGCTGCCAGCAGTAACTGTGCTTTGTATATAAGTACAAGTACTTCAGGAAAATAAAGCCCACGTCCCAGGCATTTCCAACTGACCATCCAAAAGAAGTCCAAAAGCAGCTCTGCTCCTCATCTGTAAAACATCAACACTGCCACCATCGCCACCAGCCCTCTAGAGTTATGACTATTAAACAAGGTTTCTGAAGCACTGTGAACCATGGTAGCGGACAATACAGCAAAACCCCAAGAAAATTAACAACTTTTGGCTGCAGAGTTTGAATAGTATGCAGAGACCACGCATAGAACAAGTCAAAAACAAGTGCTGAATAGTGGCCTGTTAAGTCTTGACCTTTCCACGTGCAGAAGGCAGCCACAGCCCCGTGGGAAAAATATTACGCAACACTGTGAATAAAGCTTGTTGTGCAGGGGGTAAATCAAAGGCTGCAAAGAGAACACAGTTGATTTATGTTTTCTGAGTGCTTGATGATGCAACAATTTTCTTTGAAAGTAACTTTTAATGTAATAGATATAAGAGGAAGAAACAAAATTATTCAGAACCAGGTGAAGCGCTGGGCAGAGATGAAACGCTTGTTTTGTGCTTTCAGGTGGACTCGGAGGAATGGATCAAGACTCCTTGCATGAGGTCCTCTGAACATTCCTAAAGAGAAAAAAATCTCTTCATTTCTAGAAGCCAAAATAGGCATTGAGTTTGCTAAATTCAAGTTTCCTCCATTTTCTTTTTCATACATCCCCACAGTGGTGAGTAAATGGCTTTTTCTGACAGCATACGTTCACAAAGTCAGTGCAGCTGTTGGGGTGAGGTTGATCTACCTGACTCATTCCCAAACTTATCTCGGGATTTCTACTCAGCTTTGGGTTTTTAATGATATTATCTCTGATCCCAAAGCATCCCAACACACCTCCCAGAAGAGAAAGCCCACATGTTTAGGATATGTCTCTATATCTCTGTATCTATTTATGCATTTCTTTTTATATATACATAGAAAGACACATATATGTATCTCTACGTATACATTATATATTTAGGCATGTCTTTATTTACTATATCTACACTTACATCTATATGTAGGTACATAAAGACATATACGTGTATATACAGATGCACAAGAGATGCATCAAGGAGCTGGAGAACAGAACTCAGACCCCCATGGGCAGCACAGCCCCAACCCCAGAGGCTGTGGCTGGTGCAGAGAAGCTGTTCATGTGCTGGTGTGGCCATGGCAGGATGGGGACAGCCCCATCGCAGGTCCCCAGCAGTGCCGAGCAGAGGGGCAATGCCACAGGTGCCCCAGCTACAGCATCACCTTCCCTGGGAAGGAGGGGCCAGGGGGGTCGGCTCCCAGATTAAATTTTATACGTCCCTCTACTGTTTCTCAGGTTGCTTTTAGAATCAGAAAATCCAGCAAATATATTCACAGATGTTCCCTTGTTTATTTGTTGACTCTGTGTAATTTGTTTGCCCTAATTTGTTTTTGTCTATCAAGGGACTTCCCTTTTTAATTTCCCTTTCTCTGTTTACCACTCTTTGTGGAGCAGCGGTCTGTTAAGCTGTGAGAGGCACATGCCAAATTAAAAAAAAAAAAAAAGAAAAAGAAAAAAAAAAGCACTGCAGATTGTTTTAAGCATTGGCTGCCCCTTTGGGCCTGAAGGCCTTGCTTGAAGCCTGCACCTGCTCCTCCTCTGGAGACACAGGGCTCCTGATCTTTATCCCCTGCCTTTAAGCTGCCTGATTCCTATTATCCAAAGTCAAACAGCGTTCTCTACATTCACGCCTCCAGCACTTGGCATGAAATTAATAAGCCTGGCTGATATATTTCCCTGGAAGCCTGCCACTCTTTAACAGTGGTGTTAGATTAAAAATTTTGGCATGGTTAATGAACAGGGAAAAGCTGAAGCCAAAAGTTTCATGCAGCAATGCAAAGATTTGGGGGTTATGAAAAGAATACCAACTATGTTCGCATTTTCTGAATGCCATCCTAATTACAGGGTTAGATAACAGGCACAACAAAATAGTCATCGCTAGAAGAAAGGACGCGTTCTCATCCTTCCCTCGCGCTCGATTTTATCTGTAGCCTTTTCAATCGCATTGCTTTCTGCTGCATTGTGCAATTGAGCAGCGCTCAGAGCCTTGGTCCTGGCCACCACCAGCCCCAGGAGGGGCTGCACCCAGCCTCCACCCTGTCCCCCCCCACCCCAAGGCTGGGGAGGCTGCATGCAGCCCTCCATCAGCCTGCTCTGGAGGCTGGGGCCAGCCTCTCCTCCAGCTGCCCAGCCAGCCCAGGGTGGGTGGTGGGCTGCAGCATGGTTCCCAAATTGTGATGGCTTTCGGGTTCATTCATCCGGTTTTTAATCAGGTTTCACTGAGGGGGTGCAGTCAGGATGGCTAGGTTTTTCCTAGAAATAGTAATCCTAAAACTAAATTCCATATGCTTAAGTTTGTATGTGTGCATGAATTTTAGAAATATACATGAACATACAAATTTTTGGGCATTTATATGAGTTCATGTACATCACAAGAAATGTTATCAGTGTCTTTCAGGTGCAAGATTTTCACTCAAATTCATGTGACTGGCTTTCTGTTTTCCCACTTTGAAGGTATTTTTTTCAGAAAGGAATGTTCTCAATACTTTCCCATAGTGCCTATGCTCTGCCTCCTGGTCACTACATCATGGTGAGCCTAGCAAGATTATAAAAGTAGTTCTAAACACACAGTCTGCCAAGCTGAGAGAGGTGGAAAGAAAGCTAGTGATAAAGTATCCATAACAAGTCACCTACAGCTGTATTGTAGTGCTAGGAAGAACTCAAAACACGTCTTTCCCTCTCTGCCATAGCTGCAGAGTCAGACTGCCTTACTAGTAGCAGCAACACTCCCACCTTCCCTCCCCCTTAGGCTATTCGTTACCCAGTGGCTGAATCACACACAAATGTCCTGCCTCTACTGCAGAGAGGGCAGCTCTGGAGTCAGCCTGCTCCAGGAAGGCTGTGTAAGAATGACGATGGAAAAGAGCTGCCTCCCTGCCTCAGCACTCACAGGAAATGTGGTGGGAAGGGATCTTGTATTCCCCTGTTGCTGTTCTGTCTACTTCTTCTTGCACCACTTTCTCTCTCCTGCCATTTTTTCCCACAAACAGTTTCAACACTTCACCTTGAACAAAGCCATTCATCATCTCGTGGCTCTTCTGCTAATCCCATCTTCCTTCTCTACCTCCTGCCTCCAGGGATGCATTCACTTTCTCTTTCTGTCAAGGTAACTTTTGGAGCTATGCTTTCCTGATCTTTCCGTGTAGATTTTCTCCATCAAAATTTCCACAGTCACTAATGACTTCCATCTAAGTCAAAGGGACATTTCTTCCACGTAAAATGCTTTGACAACTCTGCTACAATTGAGACAGCCAAACTCCTTTTCCCTTGGGGAAAGAGACTGTCCTAAGCACTATTTTTCTAAAGCGTGTCCCTCCCTTGAACTATCAATGTGAGGCATACCAATTGGTCTGCCTGTTAGCCCTTCAGCGACCACACTGCCCGGTTTTGTTCAGACAGTGCTGGGATCACACAGGAGCTAATGCTCATACAGGAGCTACCTTATTCTGCCATATCAGATGTGGCTGATATTATACAAGTGTGAAATGATAAGGAAATTGCTCATCTGAGTGATAGGTCATGGCTGTGTGTGCAGCTCCTGCCTTCCACAGCCACTCCCTATGCAAGCATACCATTGGACAGCTTCCCAAGCTGTCTCACTCACAGGATCTCCTCCAGCACTCCTCTTCTTCTTGGGTCAAGCCCTGTTCTCCTCTGCTAGCACCAACAGCTGGAGGCCAATGACATATGAAGTGCATGCAGAACATAATAGGAGTTTACAATGCTAATAACTTAAGCAGGCAGCATTTGACCGAGGCGTGAGTGTGACATGGCAAGAAAATGTGATATGGAAGTTTAGACAGCACAACTTGTCAGGCTTTAAATTGTACACCCAGATGAAAGAGGGCATCTCAAAGCATGACCTCTCCTGTGCTGTCCTGCTTGACCTGCCTGAGCTGTCCTCTTGGACCTGCTTCAAGAGTCAGAGGGGCAGGCACATGGGGAGTTGATTAGAAAAGGCTTTTCTTCAAGAATTCCAAAATTTTGCTGAGAATCTAAAAGCTTTTTTTTTTCCAGTCATCTGCCTAAAGAAAAAATAGTTCAGATATATTACAAGAAATAATTTCTATGAAAATGTCTTTTTTTCCATCAAAATACCAGTTTCCCATTTGAAGAAAACAGATTTGAAAGTTTTTTTTTTACTAGTCCTAGATGCCTCAAATTGCTTTCTTCATTCTGCATTCCTAATTTCTGAGTCCTTTTATGCACCACTGAGCCCAACTCCTACAGTCCAGACACAGTGAGTTTCTCTGTGCAGAAATGCGATGTACTTCCATTGGATTGTAAGGTGGGGTAGCCTCAGCCATAAGTTCCAAATACCAGCTAGTTCATGATGTTCTGAATGTCCAACACATCTCTAATTTTTAATAATGAGTTGCACATGAGTTTAACATCAGTTAAGCAGAATCAAAATTAATTGATTATGAGTTGTGTTTTAATTGGCATCATCTGTTATTGCTAGAAATAATTATATTATTACTAGAGGACTGTTTGGAATATGAGCAAGTCATCACTTGTCAGTCTGTGACTCCCACCATATTGGTCTCTCTCTCTTCTACATAAGAACAGCAGAAATCAGAAAAAATGTTGAGCGTAGTGATACTACTTCAACTGTTACTAGTAGACACAATAATAATAGAGAAATTATTTGTTTTCATGACATTTTGAAAAGAATGTGACAAAAATGCTAAGTATCTCTCTACACAATCTCACTACATAAGCTGTTTCCAGCATCTGAGTCTTCCATACTACGTGCTACTGCAAACTTTTCAGATTACATGAAGTCTGAGAAGTGCGGATAAACACAAATGTTATAATTGCCAAAATAAAAGAGTGTTAAGGCAGGGAAAATCCAGCTTAAAGCCTAGCTTAAACGACTGGATCAGTTGTTCTTCTGAATCAGCTTCAACTGAGCATGGTTAGAAATCTCCCTATAAATCTTCATCTGCAGCCATGTTTGTTTCTTCTGTTCCCAGTAGGAAGCCTGATGCCTTCATGCCTTGGAACCTCTTCTTTATATTAATTCCCTCTCCCTCTGTATTCCAGGTGACTATAAACTTCTTTTTCTTAATATTTCTTATTGTTTATGTTGATGTATGGAAATTAATGATCACAGGGGAAAAAGACATCTGTATTTAGACTGGGTTGCGGGAATAGCAGGCATAACAAAGAGCGGCTAGGACCTGCTTTGCAGTATTTTCCCAGTAGATGCTCTGAATAGAGATATGGACTACTTATAGCTGCACCTTAACAGTCTGCGAAGCACCTGACATCAGTCCCCATTTCAGATCTGTTCTGCCACCCACCGTTTCCATCCACATTTGTCCATTCTCACTATTGACCCTACCTTCACACCTCTTTCCCAAAGCCCAAGAAAGCAGATCCCAGGTCACTGCTGACATATAATGAGGCATAAGCAGAGCATGACAACATGCGAGGCTAATCCCAGTGTAACATGGGGGCCATGCTGAGGAACAGGGCTGAGGGGTTGTCCAGCAAGCTAAGGAAGGGGGATAGGAAAAAGAGGCACTATCTCTGAGAAGTGCAGGTGTTTTCATGACCCACACAAAATAAAAGGGACAATACACTTGAGACATGGGCCCGAGGACAGCTGGCCACTGCCATTTGTTCCCCTGGCCTTTCCCAAATGACACCAGATATTCAGAGTTAACCGTAAAGATGAAAAGATTGCAAACCCATGGATGGCGTTGCAGGGTCTTGAGGAGGTCACCTACTCCTGACCACCTTCCCCATCTCCACATCTTCTGTGATCACAGTTCAATGTTTTCTGTATGGAGGCACAGATGCTGCACCAACACTAATCCCCACCCTAGGTGTGCATGACCCCTCGTGCCAGTCGCAGATGGCTGCTGGGAAGAGCTTGTGCAGGACATTAAGGACAGCATCTTCTGCAGGGTCCTGCTCCCCTGCCCTGCCAACTGGCATGTGTAGGGACACATCTCTTGCATGACCCAATGAATGTGACAGTATCCATTCCTCCATGAGTCCACATGCCCGATTTCCACTCATGCATGACTGACTAGGCAGCATACTACATTTTACATTTGCTTTGTCCCAAGTTACATCTCAGCATTTCATATTTCCCTTCTCTCTCTGAACTTGTTTTCCTTTTTTCCCCCCTCCTCCCTCTTTCTCTTTTAAGAGAATAGGTGGTTGTTAAATAATAACACAAAATTATCTGCGAGGATCAGTCCCAGTAAAAGCTGGAACATATTACTGGAGCTTTTCCCCAGGGCTGCATGTGAACTGTGTGCACTGCTCTGTGGTGAGTTCTCTCTTGCCCTGCAACCAGCAGGAAGACCTCAAACCAGCGCAGACGCCAACTGCATTCTGCCAGATGGTCGAGGATTTTCTCTTTTGGTTTTAAACTGACCTAGCAAAGATGGCACACTCCCACCAACTCTACGTGACCCACTCAGAACTCAGTGCTTACACTCAGATGGCTCTGAATGGCTGCTCTCCCAGAGATCAGTTACTCTCACATTTTTTTTTATTTTTTTTTTTTAGAGATCTGGGAGAGCAGGATCAATCTTCATTAATTTGGGATACAGACCTCACAGTTACAAAACAGTTAGTCCCCTCAATGCCTAGGAGTGCGCTGCTACCCCCAGCCCTGGAAAACCCCAGTTCCAGCACCAGAGGGACCTGGTGCAAAACTCCATGCCACTGGCTCAAGTCTAACTTCGCATTTGCTGGGAGGCTGAAGGCCAGATCTGCTGAGGAAGTCATGCATTATCCTGAGGGCTTTGCTGACACCCTGCCAGGAGCGGACTGGCAAGGGCAGCCGAGGCAGATGCTTGCCACAACTCCCAGCAGAAGCACAGCCAAGTGGTGGCTATCCAGAAGAGGGGAAGAGGTATGAATAAAATCCTCAAAGTGAGAGCATGGTGTGCTCGTGAAATCGGATTCTTTCCTAATTATTTCACTTAGCACTCTTAATGTTGCCAATTATACAAGAGGGTGTGATAATTCATGCTGTAGGAATTGCAACATGAAAGCAGGTCAATGGACTTTTTATTATTAGACAAAGTTCATCTCTGCAGAAGTATTCTCATGGGCTGGTCTGTGGCAGCAGACTGAACTCTCACAGGAGTGATGAACCACTGCTAATTCTCTTCTGCTCCATATGCGGAGCGTGTTTCCCATCCTCATCACATTTAATGCTATCGGCAAGATCTCTTTAAAAAAAAAAAATCAGGAAGACCCTACAATGAATGCCTCCTTAGTTGTCTGTCCTAGAGCTCTACGATAGCTGGCCATCATGCATTTCACAAGTTTATTCTGCACTGTTAAAAGAGTCCTTCCTCACAGCTTAGGTAGCAATAGAGCCTTTGCCATTAACAAAAAGAATGTAATTTATTTATTCCTTCCATTTTCAGTATTTTCCTCCCTGCCAATATGTTCCCGCTTCTTTATCTTCTTCCCAGACTGAGCAGCCTCAGTCATTTCAGCTGTAACTCAGATGGAAGCACCTTCTATTTTTACAAGCTCTTTTACTACCCAGGTGCCAGCTTCTGTACTCACACTTCTTTTTGAGACAAAGGAAGCAGAACTTAGATCAGAATTCTGGATGATGTCATGTCATGAAGACAGAAATGATAAGATATGTCAGACACACTCACTATTCATCCCCATTATGTCCCTTACCCTATAGCCGCAGATGTAGTACAGATTACCCCCTTTCACTGAGCTGTTAGAATATCTCAAGTATTTTCTTAGTTTTGCTGAATTGAGATCCCAACAACATTTACAAGTAGCTTAAATTATTCCCTCCGATCAACTCTATTAGAAGGAATAATTTAAGCTACCTTGTATTCACTAAGAACAAAACCCTTCACTTTCCATGACACAGTTTATTAATTATTTTTTAAAATCCTCTTTTCAAAACCTGTCAACCCCTTGTTTTTGGCATAATCTCTTCTCCCAGAAGAAACTTTTTTCTCATTGATCTTAGTGTTCAGCGAGACCTCACCCCATGTACTTTTTACCCCAGCCTCCAAGTCCACCTTTCTCCATTGTTTCTCAGCACAAAAGAGAGTAACTGATCTCTTTTCCTCTGCATTCTGAAAGTTTACATGCTGCAATGCTATAATGAGATGGAAAGTACCACAGTAATAGTGGGGTGGCAAAGTCTTTGGCTACAGCAAATGAGAATGAGCCCAAATGTAGCAGCCACAGAGACAAAAATGAAGGAAAAGTGCTGCCAACCTTTCAAAGGCCTCAAGCATGGAGGGATATCCAACAAGACATGTCTTCACCTCCACTGCCAACCCTTAAATGAGGTCTGGGAAGGGGTGGATCCTGGCTCCACCCCTTCCAGTCTCTTAGGGGCATTGCATGCACCTGAGCTCCCCTGGGTTGGCCCTGCCTTCCCACCAGGTGCTCCATCAGTGGTTCAAGCCATGACTTAGCATTTCCACTACACAAGCAAACAAGAAAAAGGTTACACCTTTATGCTCAATTATGCATGTTTGTGCTGGTACTTGGGTGTTGAGAAGCTATTTTTGCTGTCATTCTCCTGGTATAACGTATACTTAAAACTAGTAGTCCATCATGCTAATCTTTTTGTTTTCTGTAAGCACAAAGACAAAAAATACACTTTAATTCTGGTTTCTTTTGCTGTAATGTTAAAGTAATGCAAAAGAGAATAAATTCTAGCATTCTCACTAAAGAAGAAGGGCAGAGAGAAGCATGGCCTGCCATGATATCTAAGGCTGACTATGGCAAATCCCCTGCAGCAGCTGGAAGAACTTCTCATTTTGGTTTTATAGCCATAGACACCACAGTCCTTGCATTAAGCTGTTCATAATGGCACGTCTTAAGTCTGGCTATTCCAGAGCATAAACTGATTTCAACTACAGGCACACAAGAGAAAAGTCTGCAATTATGCTAGGTCCCAAAGATCCTAACAATAAAATGATATCTCCAACCCATTTCCATGACAGAAAAAGTGCAGCCTAGCCAGTATCAAAAGACAGGATATAATTATGTAACAAGGAAAGACCAAGATTTTGAAAGAAGGAATGAAATGTAGGAACCTAGCAGTGATGAAAGGATCCATCTGCCCTAACTTCCAGTGCTGAAAAGGTGGCAAAGCCTCATCTTGTTCATTTATGGATTTTTAATTATCACTGGAAGGATACGGCAGTTGCCAGCGGTGATTCATTGTCACCTGTTGTAGGTATCCACCTAAGGTGGTATAAAATGCTTTCTGGAGCATTCTGTACATAGGTTCCATACATAGGACTCCAAAGGGAACCTTCACGATCTGATTCCGGTGTAGAAATCCAAGAGCCATGAGGAAACCAGCTTTCACTCAGACATCTAGCTTTAAGGCAGCTAAATAAGGTTGGATGTATTTAACCCAGACCTCCTTCTGTTTAATGCCTTTCCAGAACACCCAAACAGTGACTTCAGCACACAGTTTCCCCAAGCAGCCACAGAGCAATGGAACCACAGAGACACCACGCGCAGCAGGACCCTGCAGCATCCAGCAGTGTAGTGGCCCAAACCTCAGCAGCAGCTTCACTGGAGATGAGCTTAGCTAGCTGCCTTTTTAGCTAAGAGGACTCCAGGAAATAAGGAGTTCTGTCATCTGCTGTTAATAACAGGAAGACTCAGGCTTACATGTACCTGTATTCACTGCAAAGAATCAAAGTTGCATGCAGATAGAAAATCAAAAGAAAAACAAAACACATTTTTGCCCATCACCCTATAAAACTCACAGTAAAGAGAAGAAAACACAAGCAGTTATAAGAGGCACAATTACGTGACTGGATGCAGATGGACATATCTCACTCCAGCATAGAAAACAGAGCTGCATGAAGGCAGAGCTGTTCTTGAGTTATAAACTCACCTCCATGTCCTCAGACCTTGCAGAGAGTGCTGCTGTGAATACCTGTGTGACAGAAGTGACTGTGAAATGCACTACTGCTTCTTCAGCTTTTTGACTACTGCCACTAAAGCACCACAGGTGCTATGTGTATTACTCAGCTTTAAAGGGTGTAATAGGAACTGGCAATCATTACTGGCTCGGCCCAAATCTGAGTCAAATTTGTTCTAGATGAAAATAAGAAGTATTGCTATTACATTTTGAGTATGAAACTTTGATAATTTGCTCATATAATTTCCTCATAATATATAAGGACTCATTGTTCCCTCAGTGAGTGGATAAAGGAAGCATAAGTTCATAATTTTCATAGTCTGCCCCACCAGCTTCATTGTTTATCTGATGAATTTATACATGGGCTGGAAAACTCAGTTCAAATTCTATTCTGGTAGAGAATATATATAGACCTAGCATAGGCAAAAGAGCTAGGTGGGATGTGACTTTTATGATAACCAGGAAAAGTAAGAAAAAAGTAGAAAACAAAATAAATAAAGAAATTTGATCCCACCTTAAAAATACAACACAACCACATCAGTTCATTGCCACTGGGATTCTCTTGCAGTCAGACCTCATCAGCAGACCAAAGCTGTGCACAGACAGCATCCTTCCTCCTGCCCTGCAAGAGATATCTAATTCAGAAGGTTTACAGAACATCTCCTCCACACGTTACCACACTGCCCAGCCCCGAGAGCACTTTCTCATGTGTTGTCATGATCACTAGTGGAGTGTTTCAATGCCCCAGTGTCATGGAAAGAGAGCAGGAGACATCTGACAGGTATCTAAGACTACTCCATTAATACAATTATTATATTAATAAATGAGAAAGTAATATAATCATTCAGAAGTTAGAAACTGGTGAAATTAATGTAACTCTAAAGCTGCCTCATGTATTTGTCTTATGATACAGTTCTTAATTGCATTACCACTGTTTTTTCTCTTTCCTTTAGTACCCAAGATAAATGTAGATAAATGCTGGCTAATTGTGGTTCTGTACCTATAATTTGCTAACATAGTACCCAAGTTTTTCTGCCCATCACTTACATCAGTGTAGCTACACACCATCCAGTGAGTGCCCCACACTCATAGGCTAGATCCAGTATGTCCTAGAGTGTGAGGTTCATTGCACATATGGCAAGGTACATATGGCAGATGGGTTTAATGCCCTTGAAAACAAGCAGTCCATGCCATACTTTTTCTGAGCACACCGTAGATACTTCCAGGACTCTCTGCATGCATGCACCAAGTCTTCAGTGGGGTATTGGGGTCCATGTACATTGGCCTCCATGTACACTTCAGTCCTAATCTAGAGGAATGAATGAACAAGCAGATTTGTTACTGGCACAAACCTGAGGTAAATCAGATGTGTTAGAGCCTCCCTGTGTCCATGCCCATGTGTCAAAGCCCCAAGGCCAGGCTGGATTGGGCTCTAGAGGGAGGTGTCCCTGCCTATGGCAGGGGGGTGGAGCTAGATGATCTTAAAGGTCCCTTCCAACCCAAACCATTCTATGATTCTATGATTCTATACACCATTCACTGCTGTGACTTTTGCTGCTGTGAGAACCAGGGCCTGAGGGACTTGTGCTAGACAGCCTTAAGAGCTGACCACACATTGTGGCTACTTTTGAATATACAGTCATCTAAATTATTTGTTCAGCGTTGGCCAAAAGCTCTGTCCGGGGCAAAATCCAACCATCCAGATGCTACTAACCAGCTAACCCACAGTGCTGTACTTTTTCTCCCTGCAGTCTTCTGTTTCATTCACCACTTTCTTTCCAACTTCTGCGAAGGACAGGACACTGAGGCCCTGCAGGCAATTGTCCCTCTCACTGTCCAGTCCAGCCCCATCCCCTGCACTTGGTCCCTGGTCTGAGAAGGGGCTATTTGTAACCACTTACAGGCTTCCTCGAGATCTTCATTTCCCAGCAATGGGGAAAAAAATAAAAGTAGAAAAAAGGTTCACTGAATTGGAGTAGAAGCAATGGCAAAAGTGTTCATGGAGATCACGAGATTAAAAAAACTTTAGCACTTTGAAACTACATTTATAGAAGTCTTTGTAACCTCTCCTAGAATTATATGTATTACACATTCATCTTCCTGAAGAGAAAGCGCAAAAGAGGATTCAAGAGTGTGGAGAGCATTTAGGAAGGATGGAGTTTGATAAGCAAAGGAAAAAGATACATACACATAAACAAAAGTGGTTAAAAACAAGGTTAAAAGCAATCTTCATTTGAAATGTGTTTGGTGAGGAATATCAATTCAAGATAATAGAAAACCTTGTCCCTTCCACTGTTCCTCTGCAACTTTCACCTCCAAGCTTATTATCAGGCTCTTGAAATGCATCCGTGACTGTTCAGGAAGTCATAATAGTCCACAGAGTCTATTTCTGCGCAAAGATAGTCCTCACAGCCCTCTTCAGATGCAAAAAAAAATGAGACTGCAAAGCACAGAGCTTTCATCAGCCTTCTAAACTTACTCCATTAAAATGGTGCTTATGTGGACCGATCAGATTTTGTAACATTTGGAAAAATCTGTGAAATCCAGCTGGGAATGAGCTAGCAACAGCTACGTTGGACATAGCAGGTAAGAACACTGAATAAACTTGGCCAAACATATCAGAATTCCACTGGTGTGCACCAGGGATGAACTTGATCTACTGTTTTGACACTGTAATTATCTGCTACCTGATTTATCCTCCACCCTTTATAATATGTGGCATTGTTCATTGATCAAACATAGCTTTTTTCTACCAAAAGGGGTCAAAATCTTCTGTTTTGTGAGTCAGTGCCTGGCAAGCCAGACCACCTTGTATTAGTATTCAGGTGGTGGCCCAGCAGCAGAGTAGCATAGAGGGTAACAGTTGTTTTGGTCTGAGCCCACTTTATGTTTTTTAGCCCTAAGCATTGCCTCCAGCCAATTGCACTTCTTTAAGAGGATTATTTGCTAGTGATATTTTCTTGAAAACACATCAACACAATGTGATGCTGTTGCTTTTGCTTAGGAAAATTAATGACCAGGCATATGTCCAGGAGGGATTACTGATGTCATTAATATTTCTTGTTTATTTAGTGGCTTAAATATAACAGCAGTAAAACCAGACTTCTCTCAGAACTTGCTCAGTGCAGACATAGCTGATCCTGGTAACTCCTCGTCCTTCTCTACTCTTCCACCATTCACTTCACAGCCTGAGAGAAGCATTTGACTTTCAGCTCCACAGGCAACAGAGACAGTTCTCAAACTAAACTGTTCCTCCAGCTTGATCCAGATCAACAAATTTTTCAGCATTTCTCATTAATTTAGGCTGTAGTTGTGGTCATTTTTGCCAAAGACTAGATCACTATGGGGGGAATCCGTCACAAAATATTTCCCATGAGTGAGGTTGCAATGGGGAGAGTACTGTGCCCTGGTGCTGAAGGCACTGAGAGATGTGTTGCTATGAGGGAGTCTGAGCTTTAGTGAGAGCAGAGAGCTACACTGAAGGCCTTCATTGCTCAGAGGAATGGCCTAAATACCCATCACAGAATAATGGTGTCCTTGCTTACAGAGTGGGCCACTTGGCCTCTTCCACCCTCCAGGCAAGTCTCCACGTTGTAAGACCAGCACACACACTTTGGGGTAGGATGAGTTCCTCAGGACAGAGGGATGTCCATATACTGAGACAAGAACTCTGTTGGACCCTTCATACTAAAGCTGATCTGCTCAATAGGAAATCTTAGTGGTAGGGACTAGAGAGTACATCCCTGTCTCTTTTATTTTATGGACCTATAGAACACTGATGCAAAGCAGGACAGAAGAAACTGGGAACACATTACTGCAGAGTATACAACAGTGGAGTGAAGAAGTATGGATCAGACCACACTGCTTTGAATTAGAGGAATTTGAAGTACCATCTCCTACAACCCAAGTGACAGTCCTAAGTCAGGTGAGAAGATCTGATGTGTAACAGTGATTTACAGGTAATATTAAAAAATGTTTAAAGTCATTGTGGACTGTGGCTACAAGTCAAGATGAACATCGCACTCTGGAAACAACTTGTCATTTCTATGCTCTGCTTCACCTTCATTTGACGTGGGCCTACAAGCCATAGGCAATAATTGCTGTTCCACACAGCAGAGATTCATAGAATCATAGAATCATAGAATCATAGAATCATAGAATCACAGAATCATAGAATCACAGAATCATAGAATCATAGAATCATAGATTCATAGAATCATAGAATGGCCTGGGTTGAAAAGGACCTCAAAGATCAAGTTTCAACCCCCCTGCCGAGTGCAGGGTCGCCAACCACTAGACCAGGCTGCCCAGAGCCACGTCCAGCCTCGCCTTGAATGCTTCCAGGGATGGAGCATCCACAACCTCCCTGGGCAACCTGTTCCAGTGTGTCACCACCCTCTGTGTGAAAAACTTCCTCCTAATATCTAACCTACATCTCCCCTGTCTCAGTTTAAGACCATTCCCCCTTGTCCTATCACTATCCACCCTTGTGAACAATTATTCCCCCTCCTGTTTATATGCTCTCTTGAAGTATTGGAAGGCCACAGTGAGGTCTCCTCGGAGCCTTCTCTTCTCAAAACTAAACAAGCCCAGTTCCCTCAACCTTTCCTCATAGACTGCTTCTTATGGGAGAAAGTACTCAGTACTCCTTTAAGTGGAATTCTCTAGATATGTTCCGGGTGGAATTGTAATGCACCATGGCAGGTCTCCAGCCTGGTACACCACTTCTTTATGTCCTCAGATGTTGCTCCTAAGATAATGGCACTCAATAAGAATATTTTAAAAAGATATACTGTAGACACTCTTGTGTCCCTTTGTATCACAGGACATGGGAAAATCACAGTTTCAGTGTACTTTTCCTCAGAAGAAGAAACAATGAAAACTTATTGTTCGTACTTTATAAATGAGGAACTCAGAGGCCAAACGAGCTGTAAAGACCTCACAGCAAGGAGCTGAGTTTCTAGAATTGGTTGTTGATGTGCTAGGAAAAGCCTCAGATATTAGAAGATTTTGAAGGAAAGAGAGAGAGACAGAGAGAGAGAAAGAAAGAGAGAGAGAATGAAAGGAAGGAAGGAAGGAAGGAAGGAAGGAAGGAAGGAAGGAAGGAAGGAAG